>NC_092373.1:209300343-209450343 GCF_030028105.1 Mobula birostris
ATGGAGGGTGAAGTAGGCTGTCAGGTCTCTGTCTCTCTCACACACACAAACACATGCAGCGGAGTGTGAGGGAGGAGAATGAGGAGGGTGGAGTTAGGTCTCCTTCACAAAGTCCCAGACTCACCCATCGCTCCCCGTCTGCGATTGGTCCAATTCCCTACCCCAGGCTGGGGGTGAGAGTTGAGTTGCCTTGCCAGCAAGAAAATGAATTGTTGGATAGTATCTGGTTAACACACTTCGATAATACATTTATATTGAACTTGAATATTGAAATGTGTTGTTTGAGAAACACGTACTGATGAGAAATGGTCTCAGTGAAGGTCTGAGAGTGGAAAATGAACCGGTGTTCAGCCCCACTGCTCCGTGCCAGACAAGAACCCCTGTCTGAGTCTATCCCATCTGTCTGTGCTTGACACATCTCACTCTAAAGTTTCTTCTTTCTGTACCTGCCAGTGTCTTTTATCTTCCTTCTCAACCCCATCCTCCTGCCTTCTCATCACCTTTGACGCCTTTACTCATCAAGCACTGCTCAATCTCTGTTTTAAATAAACCTGATGACTTGGCCTCCAGCCGTCCATGGCAGTGAATTTCACAGTTCCTCATCTCTCTAAATGCATGCTCTCTTGGATTAGATATTTTGACATGGAAGGTTAAAAAATGGCAGCTGCCTACTCTCTCTCTATATCTCTCGAAATCTGATCAAGCTCCATCAGGTCACCCTGAGCCTCCTCCACTCCAGAGAAAACAGCCCGAGTTTGTCCGAGCTCTCCTCACACAGTAGCTCGTGCCTCTAATCCACACAACATCCTGGTGAACCTGTTCGTTGCTGCCACAGAGGCCAGCGGCGTGTCGGGCTTTGAGTAAATGGTGGGTTGTTGATTAATAAGGTTGTCAAAGGTGACCGGTAGAAGGCAGCAGTGTGGAATTTAGAGGGTGAATCAAATAGCTGTGATCGAATATTGGAGAGGACTCAATGGATGGAATGGGCATTTCAGTTCTTACGACGAGCGGGATAGCGATGAGATGGTGAAGCGATGCGGAGGAAGCTGTGGGTGCCCAGGCAGGAGATGATGTTCAGCTCCTTTTCACTCTGTCTTCCAACTAACAACAATTAACTCAGAGTGGACCAATCACAAGTGCTTTTATGTTTAAAACATAGAAACATAGAAAATAGGTGCAGGAGTAGGCCATTCGGCCCTTCGAGCCTGCACCGCCATTTATTATGATCATGGCTGATCATCCAACTCAGAACCCCGCCCCAGCCTTCCCTCCATACCCCCTGACCCCCGTAGCCACAAGGGCCATATCTAACTCCCTCTTAAATATAGCCAATGAACTGGCCTCAACTGTTTCCTGTGGCAGAGAATTCCACAGATTCACCACTCTCTGTGTGAAGAAGTTTTTCCTAATCTTGGTCCTAAAAGGCTTCCCCTCTATCCTCAAACTGTGGCCCCTCGTTCTGGACTTCCCCAACATCGGGAACAATCTTCCTGCATCTAGTCTGTCCAATCCCTTTAGGATTTTATACGTTTCAATCAGATCCCCCCTCAATCTTCTAAATTCCAATGAGTACAAGCCCAGTTCATCCAGTCTTTCTTCATATGAAAGTCCTGCCATCCCAGGAATCAATGTGGTGAACCTTCTTTGTACTCCCTCTATGGCAAGGATGTCTTTCCTCAGATTAGGGGACCAAAACTGCACACAATACTCCAGGTGTGGTCTCACCAAGGCCTTGTACAACTGCAGTAGTACCTCCCTGCTCCTGTACTCGAATCCTCTCGCTATAAATGCAAGCATACCATTCGCCTTTTTCACCGCCTGCTGTACCTGCATGCCCACTTTCAATGACTGGTGTATAATGACACCCAGGTCTCGTTGCACCTCCCCTTTTCCTAATCAGCCACCATTCAGATAATAATCTGTTTTCCTATTTTTGCCACCAAAGTGGATAACTTCCACATTTATCCACATTAAATTGCATCTGCCATGAATTTGCCCACTCACCCAACCTATCCAATTCACCCTGCATCCCCTTAGCATCCTCCTCACAGCCAACACTGCCGCCCAGCTTCGTGTCATCCGCAAACTTGGAGGTGCTGCATTTAATTCCCTCATCCAAGTCATTAATATATATTGTAAACAACTGGGGTCCCAGCACTGAGCCTTGCGGTACCCCACTAGTCACCGCCTGCCATTCTGAAAAGGTCCCGTTTATTCCCACTCTTTGCTTCCTGTCTGCTAACCAATTCTCCACCCACACCAATACCTTACCCCCAATACCGTGTGCTTTAAGTTTGCACACTAATCTCCTGTGTGGGACCTTGTCAAAAGCCTTTTGAAAATCCAAATATACCACATCCACTGGTTCTCCCCTATCCACTCTACTAGTTACATCCTCAAAAAATTCTATGAGATTCGTCAGACAAGATTTTCTTTTCACAAATCCATGCTGACTTTGTCCGATCATTTCACCGCTTTCCAAATGTGCTGTTATCACATCCTTGATAACCGACTCCGGCAGTTTCCCCACCACCAACGTTAGGCTAACCAGTCTATAATTCCCCGGTTTCTCTCTCTCTCCTTTTTTAAAAAGTGGGGTTACATTAGCCACCATCCAATCCTCAGGAACTCGTCCAGAATCTAACGAGTTTTGAAAAATTATCACTAATGCATCCACTATTTCTTGGGCTACTTCCTTAAGCACTCTAGGATGCAGACCATCTGGCCCTGGGGATTTATCTGCCTTCAATCTCTTCAATTTACCTAACACCACTTCCCTACTAACATGTATTTCGCTCAGTTCCTCCATCTCACTGGATCCTCTGTCCCCTACTATTTCTGGAAGATTATTTATGTCCTCCTTAGTGAAGACAGAACCAAAGTAATTAATCAATTGGTCTGCCATGTCCTTGCTCCCCATAATCAATTCACCTGTTTCTGTCTGCAGGGGACCTACATTTGTCTTTACCAGTCTTTTCCTTTTTACATATCTATAAAAGCTTTTACAGTCCGTTTTTATGTTCCCTGCCAGTTTTCTCTCATAATCTTTTTTCCCCTTCCTAATTAAGCCCTTTGTCCTCCTCTGCTGAACTCTGAATTTCTCCCAGTCCTCAGGTGAGCCACTTTCTCTGGCTAATTTGTATGTTTCTTCTTTGGAATTGATACTATCCCTAATTTACTTGCAAATGGGATGATTAGCAAGAACTGGTAATAGCTTTGTCCAAAAAAAAACAACACACAGTACATGGGAGGTTAGTGAGGAAAATTCAGTCGCTAGGTATACATGGAGAGGTGGTAAATTGGATTAAACATTGGCTCAATGGAAGAAGCCAGAGAGTGGTGGTAGAGAATTGCTTCTCTGAGTGGAGGCCTGTGACTAGTGGTGTGCCACAGGGATCAGTGCTGGGTCCATTGTTATTTGTCATCTATATCAATGATCTGGATGATAATGTGGTAAATTGGATCAGCAAGTTTGCTGATGATACAAAGATTGGAGGTGTAGTAGACAGTGAGGAAGGTTTTCAGAGCCTGCAGAGGGACTTGGACCAGCTGGAAAAATGGGCTGAAAAATGGCAGATGGAGTTTAATACTGACAAGTGTGAGGTATTGCACGTTAGAAGGACAAACCAATGTAGAACATACAGGGTTAATGGTAAGGCACTGAGGAGTGCAGTGGAACAGAGGGATCTGGGAATACAGATACAAAATTCCCTAAAAGTGTCGTCACAGGTAGATAGGGTCATAAAGAGAGCTTTTGGTACATTGGCCTTTATTAATCGAAGTATTGAGTATAAGAGCTGGAATGTTATGATGAGGTTGTATAAGGCATTGGTGAGGCCGAATCTGGAGTATTTTGTTCAGTTTTGGTCACCAAATTACAGGAAGGATATAAATAAGTTTGAAAGAGTGCAGAGAAGGTTTACAAGGATGTTGCCAGGACTTGAGAAACTCAGTTACAGAGAAAGGTTGAATAGGTTAGGACTTTATTCCCTGGAGCGTAGAAGAATGAGGGGAGATTTGATAGAGGTATATAAGATTATGATGGGTATAGATAGAGTGAGTGCAAGCAGGCTTTTTCCACTGAGGCAAGGGGAGAAACAAACCAGAGGACATGGGTTAAGGGTGAGGGGGGAAAAGTTTAAAGGGAACATTAGGGGGTGCTTCTTCACACAGAGAGTGGTGGGAGTATGGAATGAGCTGCCAGACGAGGTGGTAAATGCGGGTTCATTTTTAATATTTAAGAATAAATTGGACAGATACATGGATGGGAGGTGTATGGAGGGATGTGGTCCGTGTGCAGGTCAGTGGGACTAGGCAGAAAATGGTTCGGCACAGCCAAGAAGGGCCAAAAGGCCTGTTTCTGTGCTGTAGTTTCTATGGTTCTATGGTTCTACAGTCACTCAATAGACAATAGGTGCAGGAGTAGGCCATTCAGCCCTATTCACTCCCATTGACACAAGGTCAAGGACAGGGTGCGTTATGTCTGCTCAATCGGTGTATCTGGCATTTTTCCAGTAACACAGCCGCAGGTCTGCGGTCAAGTGCACAGGTACCATCAACAACATGTTGCACGCACTTTATTAGCAAAGCACTCTGATAAACTACAGGTTCCAGCTTGTTGCAGACATAAACGCCATTTTGGTGTGACAAGCGAAGTACATTTACCCAGTGGTGGAGAAGCATTCCTACACCCCCTGCCCTCTGTGAAAACCCTTCCACCCTTACGTCACTCCCCATTTCTGTTAACACCCCCGATCCTTGCAGCCGTCACCATCTGTGAAAACACTTCTAACCCTACACCCATCACCATTGTATAAACCCGCCTGAATCTTACACCACTCGCCATCTCTGTAAAACCCTCCACCATCAGCTGGCCCCAGAAAGACACCAACCGTGGCAGGCGGCAGGGCTCACAGAATACATTCACACTAGCTGACTTTTTTAAAAATAAACCTACCAATTTACATACGCAAACATGAGGAAATCTGCAGATGCTGGAATTTCAAACAACACACATGAAAGTTGCTGGTGAATGCAGCAGGCCAGGCAGCATCTCTAGGAAGAGGTACAGGCAGGCATAGCTAGGACCCATGTGGGTGCCGATGGCTACACCTTTAGTTTGGAGGAAGTGGGAGGAGCCAAAGGACAAATTATTAAGAGTAAGGACTAATTCCACTAGACGAAGCAGAGTGGTGGTAGAGGAGAACTGATTAGGTCTAGAATCCAAAAAGAAGTGGAGAGTTTTGAGACCTTCCTGGTGGGGGATGAAAGTATATAGGGACTGGACATCCATGGGGAAAATAAAGCGGTGGGGGCCAGGGAACTTAAATTCATCGAAAAATTTCAGAGCGTGAGAAGTGTCACGAACGTAGGTAGGAAGGGATTGAACAAGGGAGGATAAAACAATGTCAAGGTATGCAGAAATGATTTCGGTGGGGCAGGAGCAAGCTGAGCAATAGGTCTACATGGACAGGCAGGTTTCCCCCCTCCCCCTTTCTTTCTCCCTAGGCCTCCCGTCCCATGATCCTCTCATATCCCTTTTGCCAATCACCTGTCCAGCTCTTGGCTCCATCCCTCCCCCTCCTGTCTTCTCCTACCATTTCGGATCTCCCCCTCCCCCTCCCACTTTCAAATCTCTTACTAGTTCTTCTTTCAGTTAGTCCTGACGAAGGGTCTCGGCCCGAAACGTCAACTGTACCTCTTCCTAGAGATGCTTGGCCTGCTCCATTCACCAGCATCTTGTGTGTGTTGCTGCCGATTTACATGATGATCTTCACTAAACCTCTTCCTATCTTTACCTTCTCCCCTCCACTTCCTGCTTTCCACAAGGTTTCCATTCGTCTCTTCTCACTAATCTCGCTCCTGGAACATATCCTTGCAAGCGAGGGAAGTTCTATGCACTCCTATTCACTTCCTTCCTCAGCTCCATTCGTCCTTCCGGGTGAGGCAACACTTCACCTGAGGGTCTGTCAGGTTGATCTACTGTACCTGATGCTCCCAGTGCAGCCGCCTCTACATCAGTGAGCCCCAATGTAGATCAGGAGTCTGCTTTGTCAAGTACCTTTGCTCCGTCCACAACAAACAGAATTTCCCAGTCACAAACAAGTGAAAATCTGAAGAAGCTGGAAACCAAGCAACACACAAATAATCTTCAATGTTTTCTAGTTCCCTTGCCCCGATCATCTTATTTTCACTATGGATACCCAGTCCATATACAACTACACCTCCCACCAGGAAAGCCACAGAGCTCTCCATTTTCATCTGGACACCAGGCCCAAGGAGTTCCCCTCCACAACCACTCTCCTGCTCTTTGTTTCCCTTGTCTTCTTTGTTTGAGCTGAACTCCACTGTCACTTTTTCTGTCATCTTGCAGTAAACTGGTGTTGGTCATGTGTGTGAATGATTTGGTGGAGAATGTAGGTCGAACAATTAGTGAGGGTGTGGATGACACTAAGCTGGTCTGTGGTGAAGCTGAGGGTTGTGTGAGGTTACAGTGGGATGGAGACCAGCTGGGAAAGTGGGCATACGATAGCAGGCCGATATTTACTCTTACTCAAAGACATGTCTTTAGGACGTCAAAAAAGACCATCATTCAGATAGTCATAGTCATAGTCGTACTTTATTGATCCCAGGGGAAATTGGTTTTCGTTACAGTTGCACCATAAATAATTAAATAGTAATAAAACCATAAATAGTTAAATAGTAATATGTATGTTATGCCAGGAAATAAGTCCATGACCAGCCAATTGGCTCAGGGTGTCTGACCCTCCATAGGAGGAGTTGTAAAGTTTGATGGCCACAGGCAGGAATGACTTCCTATGACGCTCTGTGCTGCATCTCGGTGGAATGAGTCTCTGGCTGAATGTACTCTTGTTCCCAACCAGTACATTATGTAGTGGATGGGAGACATTGTCCAAGATGGCATGCAACTTAGACAGCATCCTCTTTTCAGACACCACCGTGAGAGAGTCCAGTTCCATCCCCACAACATCACTGGCCTTACGAATGAGTTTGTTGATTCTGTTGGTGTCTGCTACCCTCGGACTGCTGCCCCAGCACACAACAGCAAACATGACAGCACAGGCCACCACAGACTCGTAGAACATCCTCAGCATCGTCCGGCAGATGTTAAAGGACCTCAGGAAATAGAGATGGCACTCTCCCTTCTTGTAGACAGCCTCAGTGTTCTTTGACCAGTCCAGTTTATTGTCAATTCGTATCCCCAGGTATTTGTAATCCTCCACCATGTCCACACTGACCCCCTGGAGTCACCGGTACCTTAGCTCTCCTCAGGTCTACCACCAGCTCCTTAGTCTTTTTCATATTAAGCTGCAGATAATTCTGCTCACACCATGTGACAAAGATGAAGAGACAGCTTCCCCTGGGGCTGTGGATTGAGAAGACAAGACTGGGGCTTTGGTTCAGTTCATCAGGTTGGAGGGTCCTGAGACAATATAATGTGTTGCTCCTCCATCCTGAGCGTGACCTCATCAATCAGGGGAACACTTTGTCGAGCAGCTTCGCACCAGTGTCAAACATTTTAATACTGAATCCCATTCCTGTTCTGACATGTCGATCAACGGCCTCCTCTTGCGCCGTGATGAGACCACCTTCCAATAAACAAATCCCCCGCCCACCCCGCCTTCCTCTATTTCCCACTCTGACCTTTTACTTCACACCTGACTATTACTCCTCACGGTTCGCTCCCCCTTCCCTCTCTACCGTGGCCCACTCTCCCCTCCGATCAGGTTCTTTCTTCTCCAACCTTTGACTTTTCCTACCCACCTGGCTTCACCTGTTGCCTTCCAGCAAGCATCTTTCCCCTCCCCATTTTTAAAAAAAATTCTGGCTTCTTCTGGGTACCTCCAGCACCCAGGGCATGCCCTTTTCTCACTGTTACCATCAGGTAGGAGGTACGCACTAGGCCATTCAGGAACAGCTTCTTCCCTTCCGCTATCCGATTCTGAAATGGACATCGTACCCTTGGACATTAACTCACTTTTTGAGTATACAGTATTTCTGATTTTGCACTTTTAAAAATCTCTTCAAAATATGTATACTGTAATTGATGTACTTATTCATTATTATTATTTCATTTATTATTTATTATTATTAATACATTTCTATATTATGTAGTGCATTGAACTGCTGCTGCTAAGTTGATAAATTTTACGTCACATGCCGGTGATAATAAACCTGATTCTGATTCCCCCTTCCTTCTCAGCCCTGCAAAAGGGTCTCGCCCCAAAACGCCGACAGTTTATTCCTTTACATAGATACTGCCTGAGATGCTGAGATCCTCCAGCGTCTTGTGTGAGTTGTTCTGGATCTCCAGCATCGTGTTTGTCCAGAAATCGTCGTCTGGGACCAGGCGATCATGTGAAGGTCAGACAGAGTTCCGCAAAGCCGCGCGTGCGCTCAGAGGTTACAAGGCTCTCGGAGACTCAGCATCAGGTAGATAGCACATTGCACATTTAGATGGAGACGTAACGTAAAGATTTTTACTCTTTATGTATTTGGATGTAAGAAATAAAGTCAATTCATTCATTCGGATTGTGGGGCCGAGAGAGAGGGAATCCGGACCGCCCCGGGATGCGGAAGCAATGGTGTGTCACATCTCACAGTAATTGTCCCTTAGTCGCGGTTCCGGCGGCAGTGCACGTAGCACCCCTCCTAAATGCTGCCGTGTCACTGAGCCTTTTGTTTACTGAGCGCAGGCGTGATTTTCCGGACAGTCTGCAACCCTTACGCTTGCGTATGTGATCTCCTGGTCACGGTTGGCGAATTCTGGAATGAGCACGAGAAAGTCACAAATACGGAAATCCGCAGCGACTCACTCAAAACTCTGGAGGAACTTAGCAGCTCAAGCAACATTTATGGAAAAGAATAAACAGCCGGCGGTTCAGACCAAGTCACTTCTTCAGCACTGAGAAGGACGGGGGAAGATGCCAGAATTAAAAGGTGGGGGATCGGAGGGGAAAGAGGTGATATTTGTAGCCAGGTGGGTGGGAAAGGTCAAGGGCTGGAGAAGAAAGAATCTGATAGGAGCGGAGAGTGACCAGAGAACAGAAATCTACAGCACGTTACAAGCGCTTCAGTACACTATGTTGTGCCGACCACGTATCCTACTCCAGAAACTGCCTAGACTATGCCTACCGTATAGCCCTCTATTTTCAAGCTCCATGTACCTATATAGGTCTCTTAGCAGACTGCATTGTATTTGCTTCTGCCACCTTCACTGGCAATGAATTCCACACTAACTTACCTCTGACATCTCCCTTGTACCTACTTCCAAGCACCTTAAAACTATGCCCTATAGCTCTTGACTTCAATCCCACAGCTGATGAAGGCCAACACACCATATGCCTTCTTAACAACACGGTAAACCTGCAGAGCAGCTTTGGGGTCAGATGGTGAATATTATATTCTGTCTTGAATTTTGACCAACCAAAATGAACAACTTATCTGGGTTCAGCTCCATCTCAGCTCAGTTCTGCATTCTATCGATGTCACGCTGTTACTTCACACAACCCTGTAGTCTATCAACAACACCCTCAACTTTGAATCATTAGCAAACTTACTAACCCTTCTTCATCTTTATCCAGTTATTTATAAAAAGCTCAAGGAGGAGGGGTCCCAGAAGAGATCACTGTGGAACACCATTTGTTAACGTCCTTCATGCTGAAAATGAAACATCTACAACCACCCGTTGCCATCTGTGGGCAAGCCAATTTTCGATCTATAAAGTCAGATGCCCGCTGAATCCCATTGCCTCATTACTTTCTGAATAAGCCCTGCATGCGAAACCTTACCAAATGTCTTACTGAAGTCTGTATACACTACATCCACTGTTCTACCTTCATCAAAGTGGTTTGCTACTTTCTCAAAGAATTCAATTAGGTTTGTAATGCATGAACTGCCCTTGAGAAAGCCATTCTGACTATCCTTGATCAGAATGCATCTCTCAAAATGCTCATGCATTCTGCCTCAGAGGATCTTCTCCAACAACTTGCCTATCACTGAAGTAAGACTCACTGGTCCATGATTTCCTGGGTTATCTCTACTCACTTTTTTGAACAGCGTAACGACATTTGCAAACTTCCAATCATCTGGTACTTCTTCCGTTCTGGTTGATAATGCAAAGATCAACCCCAGAGGCTCAGCAATTTCCTTACTCGCTTCCCACAGTAGCCTGGGTATATTTCGTACGGTCCCAGCGACTTATCTAACTTAATATCTTTCCAATGCTCCAACACAGCGTCTTTCTTAATGTCTATATGCTCAAGTGGTTCAATCCGCTGTAAGTCTTCCCCACAGTTGTGAAGGTCCCTTTCCCTGGTGAATACTGAACCAAATTATTAAGTACCTCCACTACCTGATCTAACTCCATGCTGACGTTTCCACTATCGCATCCGATTGGTCGTATTATCACATTGTTCATCCTCCTGCTCTTCACATACTTGTAGAATGTCTTGGGGTTTTTCTTAATCCTGCTCGCCAAGACTTTCTCATGGCCCCTTCCAGGTCTCCTAATTCCACCGTTAATCCCCTTCCTGGTAACCTTGTAACTTTCTAGAAGTCTATCTGTACCAAGTTTATTGAAACTTCCATAAGCATTTCTGTTCTTCTGAACGATATTATCCATAACCTTTGTACACAATGGTTCTTTTACCCTACTATGCTTCCCCTGCCTCAATGGAACTTACCTGCATAGAATGCCATGCAAATGTTCCCTGAACATTTGCAACATTTCTGTCGTGCATTTCCCTGAAAACACCTGCCACAATTTATGCTCCTGACTTTCTGCCTAACAGCATGATATTTCCCTCTACCCAATTAAATGTTCACACAAATTTTGTGCTCCTGTCCCTCTCCAAAGCTATGGTGCAGGAGATAAAAGTTGTGAACACTTCCTCCAAAAATTTTTCCCTCTCCACCAACCAGGTTCATTTCCCAGTACCAGATCAAGTACAGCCTCTTCTCAAGTTGGATTGTCCACATATTGTGCCAGGAATCCTTCCTGAGCACACGTAACAAACTCCAACCCATCCAAACCCCTTGCTCCAAGGAATCACCCATCACAACAACCGTATTATTATTGCACCCTTCCAGAATTTGCCTCCACCATAGAAACATAGAAAACATAGAAACATAGAAAACCTACAGCACAGTACGGGACCTTCGGCCCACAAAGCTGTGCCAAACACGTCCTTACCTTAGAGTTACCTATGCTTACCCATAGCCCTCTATTTTTCTAAGCTCCATATACCCATCCAGGAGTCTCTTAAAAGACCTTGTCATTTCCACCTCCACCACTGCCGCCAGCAGCCCATTCCATGCACTCACCACTCCCTGTGTAAAAAACTTACGCCTGACATCTCCTATGCCCCTACTTCCAAGCACCTTAAAACTACGCCTCACGTGCTTGCAACTTCAGCCCTGGGGAAAAAAGCCTCTGACTATCCACACGATCAATGCCTCTCATTTTCTTGTACACCTCTATCAGGTCACCGCTCATCCCTGCCTGCCTCTCGATGTCTCTGTTACTATTGGGGGGTCTATCTAAACACCCAATAGAGTTATTGTCCCCTTCCTCTTTCTGACTGCTCCCCACACTGACTCAGTGGACAATCCCTTCACGTCTTCCTCGTTTTCTGCAGCCATGATACTATCCCTGATTAGCAAGCCATGCTCCCACCTCTTTTACCTCCTTCTCTGTACTTCTTGAAACATCTAAAGCCCTGCACTCTCAGCAGCTATTCCTGCCCGACACATCTGTTTATGCAATGTCACGTGACTGGCAACAATGAATATAGAATTGACACAGATTTTATAAAAACAAACATTTATTAAACTTTGCTCAAAAATAGCAAAATGTATTTAAACGACTAACTTAACCGAAATTTAACTGCTATACGGCAACTCTGGAACAGTTCTTAAAAGAGTAAATGCGAAAACAGTTCTTAAAGTGGTAAATTCAAACACAGTTCTTCGAATGGTAAATTCGAAAGTCCAAGAGATTTATACAATCAATTAGGAGAGACGTTCCTGATTAAAGAATTCCTCGAGGACGTGAGTTACTGCTGATCCCAGCCGGAACCTGCCTTGTCTGCAGGATTCACGACGATGGAAATAAAACGGTTTAAAGCAATTGACCTTTTCCTCTGGAGAATAGACACTGCACAACCCTTCCTACTTTAGCAGGGGTTATCTCATGCAGGTTACTGTTTCTTGAACGAAGATTCAATAAAGGTCGATCCTGTCCAAAACCGCCAAACAATTATCAGCTTTACTCGACTCGGCGAATTCCTGTACTTTGGTAAGGTCTTCACTCTCCAATAATACTCACAATAGAAAGTAGAACTCCACCTTAAAACGAAACTGCATCATAAGATGAATATGCAGCAATACAGAGTAACTAACACAAAACTAAACTGAAAACTAACTGCGTCACACCAGGGGTCTCCTTTATAGACCTAAGGTCATCATGTGACCTCACTGGCGGGAAAATTACATCACGTGACCTCCGCAAGACCATTACATCATGCTCATAAGGCAGTCAAAAGATATCAGTGAGGTATGTAACACCTCCCTCCAAAAAATAAATTTGGATCTTTTCGTAGCAAAATTTCAACAATTAACTATTTACAAAAAAAAACAAATGTATAAAATTTACAACTTACACAATATACACAGAATTATCATACAGTATCTTGCAAGCTAATATACAGTAGGAGTGTTCCAAGTGTTAAAATACCACGCCATAAAAAAATTTACATTGTACATTTAACATCTAGATAGACAATCCAGCGATCACATTATCTTTACCTTTAATATGAGTGATCAAAATATTATACTCCTGTAACAGCAAACTCCAATTTCGTAATCTTCTCTTTTTGTTTTTCATCTTACTCAAAAACACTAATGGATTATGATCGGTGTAAACTATGAGTGGTTTCTGAGTAGTACCACCATACACTTCAAAATGTTGTAAAGCCAAAACAAGAGATAATAATTCCTTTTCTATATTTGAATAATTTCTTTGATGGGCATTAAATTTCTCAGAAGAATAAGCTACCAGACGATCAACTTCATCACCCTCATCCCTTTGAAGTAACACTGCTCTGGCAGCTTCATCACTAGCATCTACAGCTGATGAAAATGGTTTTTCAAAGTCAGGGGATTTGAGTACAGGTTGACTACATATTATAGTTTTCAATTTATCAAAGGCCTCTTGACAAGGCTCTGTCCAAACAAACTTTTCATTTTTCCTCAAGAGGTTAGTTAATGGAAGAACAATATTCTCAAAAGTCTTAAAAAATTTTCGGTAATATCCTACCATACCCAAGAAATCTTCTTCAAAGTTGCTGGTGAACGCAGCAGGCCAGACAGCATCTCTAGGAAGAGGTACAGCCGACGTTTCGAGCTGGTCTCGGCCCAAAAAGTCGACTGTACTTCTTCCTAGAGATGCTGCCTGGCCTGCTGCATTCACCAGCAACTTTGATGTGTGTTGCTTTAATTTCCAGCATCTGCAGAATTCCTCGTGTTTACCAAGAATCTTCTGAGAGTTTTCTTACCAGTTGGTGTGGGTACTTCTAAAATTGCCTGAACTTTTGCCTGAAAAGGAGCTAATTTTCCTTGAACCACAACATAACCAAGGTAGGTCACTGTGGCATGACCAAATTCACTTTTAGCTAAGTTAATAGTTAAGTTAGCTTTTGAAAGTCTTTCAGTTTCTCCACCGCGGTAATATGTGCTTTCCACATATTATTTCTTGTAACTAAATCATCAGTACAGGCATATGTATCTTTTAACCCATGAATCACACTATTAATCATCCACTGGAGAGTACCTGGTGCATTCATCATCCCAAATGGAAGAACATTATATTCATATAACCCGAATGGGGTTTCAAACGCGGAAATCTCTCTACCTCTGTCCATCAATGGAACACACCATTAACCGTTTCACAAAACAATCTTTGTAAGGAACTTTGCTTGTCCAACTTTATCCACACATTCATCTACCCTATAGATTGGATATGCATCAGTTTTAGTCACAGCATTCACCTTCCTGTAATCTGTACAAAACCGAATACTATTGTCTGGCTTAGTACCATAACACACGGTGAACTCCAATTCGAATTAGAAGGTCTAATAATATTATTCTCTAACATACACTTAATTTCTTGTCCAGCAAGTTCACATTTTTCCCTGTTCATCCGATATGGATGTTGTTTTATGGGTTTTGCATCTCCAACATCGACATCATGTGAAGCTACTGTGGTTCTTTTAAGAACGTCTGGAAATAAATCCCTAAATTTAAAAAATAACTGTTTCTTCTGTACTCTGTGTTCTGGCTGTAAATGAGCTAATTTCTCATCAATATTTTCCAGAATTGTTGAGTTTGGTAATCTGGCAGAAATAATGTTGGGTTTAAAATGAGTTTCAGATGAATCATCCATTAAGTTCCCAGTGGGATCAAACTCATTATTATTATTGACCACAACAGTCATAGTAGCAGCCTGTTTCTCATAATACGGTTTTATTATTTATATGACACAGCTGTGTTGCCTTTCTTCAGTCTGTGGTTTTTATCACGTAATCTAAAATGATTTACTTTAGATTTAATCTCATAAGGACCATGAAATTTTGCTCGTAACAGGTTCGTTTGCACCGGGAAAAGAACCAACACCTTATCTCCAGGCTTAAATTACCTCATTCTAGCTTCCTTATCATACCAAGTCTTCATTTTCTCCTGAGCCAATTTTAAACTTTCCTTGGCTAAACTGCAAACTTTATGTAATCTTTCTTTGAATTTTAAAACATAATCCAGCAAATTAGTGTGTACCTCTTTATTAATCCACTGTTCTTTCAACAAGGCCAAAGATCCTCAAATTCTATGCCAAAACACAAGTTCAAAAGGACTAAAACCTAGTGATTCATGCACTGCCTCCCGTACTGCAAAAAGTAGTAAATGTACGCCTTCATCCCAGTCCTTTTCATTTTCCACACAGTACGTCCTAATCATAGTTCTAAGGGTAGAATGGAATCTCTCCAAAGCTCCTTGTGATTCTGGATGATATGCAGATGAGGTAATCTGTTTTGCTCCCAGGTTATAAACTATCTGCTGAAACAATCCAGACATAAAATTACTACCTTGATCTGATTGTATTTCCTTAGGGAACCCAAAATAATTAAAGAATTTTAGAAGCGCCTTTGTCACAGTTTTGGCTGTTATATTCCTAAGAGGTACTGCCTCTGGAAACCTACACGCTGTGCACATAACAGTCAGCAAATATTGATGTCCAGTTTTAGTTTTTGGCAATGGGCCTATACAATCTGTAATAATTTTGGAAAACGGCTCACCAAATGCTGGAATCAGTTGCAGTGGGGCCACTGGAGTAACTTGATTAGGTTTACCCACAATTTGACAAGTATACATGTCCTGCAAAATGTCGCCACATCTTTTCTTAAACTAGGCCAATATAAATGTCTAAATACCTTGTTCATAGTTTTCTTTACACCTTGATGACCACCCAAAGGCATACTATGAGCCATAGTTAAAATCTCATTTTGATAAACTTTAGGAACTACTACCTGGTGATTAACTTCCCATTCCTCACTTGCAGGAATTGTAGGTGATCTCCACTTCCTCATTAATACTCCCTTTTCAAAATAATACCCTACTGGCACCTTCTCAATTTCATGATCTGGAAGAGCTTCTTCCTTTAATTTGATGATCTCAGCGTCTCTACTCCACTCTGCGATTATCTCCTTCCGAGATAAAGACAAATTTTCTTGGTCAGACTTACTCCAATAATCTTGATCAAATAATGAAGGTAAGGAAGTTTCTGACACATCCTCAAAATTCGAATCCCGAGTTGAACAGTCATGGGTAACTGACCCATCCTGCACATCAATCTTTTTAGCCATAGCTCGGGTTACAACACAGGAAGAATCTGTGTTAGAATCCCTCTGTGGTTCCTCAGAAAGAGGCTTTATTGTCAAATGCACTTCAGGAAAAAACTTGTCCACCTGCTAAGTCATTCCTTAACAATAAAGAAACATCATTCGCTGGTAAACTGGGTTGTAGTCCTACTTTAACAGGTCCCGTAACTAACCCTGACCTTAAGTTTACTTTATACAAACGTACTGGCATAAGGGCACTCCCAACTCCTCTTATATAGTTTACCTCAACAATGTCAAACTCATCATTAAACTTCAGCACACTGTCTAATATTAGTGATTGAGAAGCTCCAGTATCTCTAAGAATTCTTATTGGTATTGGATTGGATCCCCCTTTCAAGGATACAAATCCCTCCGTTATAAAATGTTCATGTCCCCTCTTAACTTGGTCAGACTCTGACAAAACTTCATTTGTATATATCGAACTCTGTGAATTTACAGGTGTTTCAATATGCTGCACACAAGCATCTGGGACAGCTTCCTTCTCTTTATTTTTCAATCGAAAACAGTTAGCTATTACATGTCCAGGTCTCTTACACTAATTACAAATAGGACCAAAATGTCTTTCCTTCACATGTCTCCCTTCATCCTTACCTTTCTCACTAACTTCAGATTTAATTTCGGGTTTACCTTGACTCTCTGTGCTAATTTTCCTTTTAAAAGTTCTATCTGGAGAAAACTTACTCTTATGAATTAAAGCATACTCATCAGCTAATATAGCAGTCTCCTGCAATGTAGCAGTGTCCCTCTCATTTAAGTGTGTCCTCACTTCAACAGGAACGCTCCTTTTAAATTCCTCCAGTAAAATTAACTCTTTTAATTTATTATACTCCCCACTCACATTTTTAGAGGAAACCCATCTCTCAAAACACACAGATTTCTCGTAGGCAAATTGCATGTAAGTTTTTTTCCACAGATTTCTTCAAATTTCTGAATCTTTCTCTGTAAGCTACTGGAACCAGTTCATACGCTTTCAGTATATGCTGCTTCACAATATCATAATCAAGTGCTTGCTCAGCAGTTAAAGCTGTATAAACTTGTTGTGCCTTGCCTCTAATTACACTTTGTATCATCACTGACCATCTATCTTTCGGCCACCCTAAGCTCAGGGCAATAGTATCAAAATGTTGGAAAGATGTTTCCACTTCTGTTTCATTAAATGGAGGAGACAAAATAACCTCTTGACTAGCAACAAACTGTTTCCTGGAACCAGAAGACTGATTTTCCATCCTTAATTTCTCCATTTCTAGCTCAAATTTCATCTGGTTATCAGCTTCTCTTTCTTTAAATTCCCTTAGTTTATTTGCCTCTCTTTCAGCCATTTCCGCTTTAAATCGTTCAAACTTTATCTGTTCAAGATGTAACTGCATTTCCAGTGTACGCATTGGAAACCTCCCTAACACCTCATCATCAAACTTTCCCAAACTTATATAATGTTCCGCGATTTTTCTCTGAATTACGGGCTTTGTTGTGACCTTCGTAATTCCTTTAAGATCCAACCTTCTAGCAATCTCGAATACATCACCCTTTCTCGCCTTCACTAAAAACTCCAGGTCTAGCGATTCCATAAAGTCGTCAATATTCATTGCTGCTGAATACCACTCACAGACCAATCAAACAAAAGAATTGGGTATTTCCCTTCTCCAAATCAGATTGAGAATTAAACAAGCACCTAAACTCAAAATTGGAGCAAATCTGGGCGAGCCGCCAAATTATGTCACGTGACCGGCAACAATGAATATAGAATTGAAAACACGAGGAAATCTGCAGATGCTGGAATTTCAAGCAACACACATAAAAATTGCTGGTGAACGCAGCAGGCCAGACAGCATCTATTGGAAGAGGTACCTCCATTAAACTCTGCTCAAAAATAGCGAAAGGTATTTAAACAACTAACTTAGCCGGAAGTTAACTGCTATGCGGTATCCCTGGAACAGTTCTTAAAAGGGCAAATGCGAAAACAGTTCTTAAAGTGGTAAATTCGAACTCAGTTCTTTGAATGGTAAATTTGAAAGTCCAAGAGATATATACACTCTATTAGGAGAGACTTTCCTGAAGTAAAGAATTCCTCGAAGACGTGACGTTACTGCTGATCCCAACCGTAACTTGCCTTGTCCGCAGGATTCACGACGGAAGTTAAACGGTTTGAAGGAACTGACCTTTTCCTCTGGAGAATAGACACTACACAATCCTTCCTACTTTAGCAGGGGTTATCTCATGCAGGTCACTGTTTCTTGAATGAAGATTCAATAAAGGTCGATCCTCTCCAAAACCGCCAAATAATATCAACTTTACTCGACTCGGCGAATTCCTGTACTTTGGTAAGGTCTTCACTCTCCAGTACTACTTACAATAGAAAGTAGAACTCCACTTTAAAATGAAACTGCATCATAAGATGAATATGCAGCAATACAGAGTAACTAACACGAAACTAAACTGAAATCTAACTGCGTCCTTTATATACCTGTTGAGAACAGGTCATCATGTGACCTCCGCAAGACCATTACATCATGCTCATAAGACAGTCACAAGATATCCATGAGGTATGTAACAGTAATGTCACGGTTCCACGTATTGATCCACGCACTAAGTTCATCCGCGTTGTCTATGATACTTCTCGCATTAAAATAGACACAACTCAAACCATCAGGCTGAGTGCACCTTTGTTCTGTCATCTCCCTATTCTTCCTCACAAGCTCCCTGCATGCTGCCTCTTCACTTCGTTTTCCAGCCTCCTGCAAGTCTAGTTTAAACCCTGCTCAATAGCATCACCATACCTCCCCCCACCCCCCAGGATATTTGTTCCTCTCCAGTTCAGGTGTAAACCATCCCCATCAGCCCTTCCCCAGTAAAGGTTCCAATGATTCAAGAACTTGAAACCCTGCCCCCAACCCCATCTCCTCCACTCATTCGGCAGCGGTGTAAAAGTAACATTAGCAAATTTGCAGATGACACAAAGCTGGGTGGCAGTGTGAAATGTGGGGAGGATGTTGAGATAATACAGGATGACTTGGACAGGTTGGGTGAGTGGGCAGATGCAGTTTAATGTGGATAAATGTGAGGTTATCCACTTTGGTGGCAAGAACAGGAAGGCAGATTACTTTCTGAATGGTGTCAAGTTAGGAAAAGGGGAAGTACAACGAGATCTAGGTGTCCTTGTTCATCAGTCACTGAAAGTAAGTATTCAGGTATAGCAGGCAGTGACGAAAACTAATGGCATATTGGCCTTCATAACAAGGGGAATTGAGTATAGGAGCAAAGAGGTCCTTCTGCAGTTGTACAGGGCCCTGGTGAGACCACACCTGGAATATTGTGTGCAGTTTAGGTCTCCAAATTTGAGAAAGGACATTCTTGCTATTGAGGGAGTGCAGCATAGGTTGACAAGGTTAATTCCCAGGATGGCGGGACTGTCATATGTTGAAAGATTGGAGCAACTCGGCTTGTACACACTGGAATTTAGAAGGATGAGAGGGGATTTGATTGAAACATATCAGATTATTCAGGGATTAGACTCCTCCCCTCCCTTCTGAGCCTCAGAGCCAACCTCAGTGCTATCGGTCTGGCTGCCACTGGAGTTGCGCAGAGGTCAGGTGGATAGTTGGAGGATTTTCCCCAGGGCTGAAATGGCTGGCACAAGAGGGCATAGTTTTAAGGTGCTTGGAAGTAGGTACAGAGGAGATGTCAGGGGTAAGTTTTTTTACGAAGAGTGTGGTGAGCGCGTGGAATGGGCTGCTGGCAGCAGTGGAGGCGGAAATGATAGGGTCTTTTAAGAGACTCCTGGATGGCTACATGGAGCATAGAAAAACAGCGGGCTATGGGTCATCATCATAGCTTGTCGCACCAGAGAGGGCTACGGGTAAAGCCTTGGTAGTTCTAGGTAGGGACATGTTCAGCACAGCTTTGTGGGCCAAAGGGCCTGTATTGTACTGCAGGTTTTCTATGTTTCTATATTTCAAGGTCCTCTCCCTCAGCAGTTCTCCCTTTTGTTCTTATGCTGTCTTTGACTTCCCTCGTCAGCCACAATTGCCTCATCCTCCCTTTAGAATACTTCCTCGTCTTTGGGATATTTTTATTCTGTGCCTTTTGCATTGGCCCAGAAACTCGAACCACTGCTGCCATGCTGTTATCCTGCTAGTGTCCCATTCCAATCAACTTTGGCCATCTCCTCTCCCTTGCCTCTGTTTTCCCTTTTCCCCACTATCATTGTGATACACTGCAGAGGGTGCAGAAGAGGTTCACTGGGATGTTCTCTGGATTGGAGGCATGAGTTACTGTCTAAGGAGAGTTCGGACAAACGTAGATAGGTTTCTCTGGAATGTAGGAGGTTCAGAGCGACCTGATAAAGCTTGACAAGATTATGATAGACATAGATAGAGTTGATAGTTGGCATCATTATACTCCCCGAGTCAAAATTTCAAATACTAGAGTGCATTCATTTAGAATGATGAGGAGAAATCTCTTTAGCCAGCAAGTGGTGATGTTGTGGAATTCACTGCCATGGATGGGTATATTTAAAGAAGAGTTTGATTATTAAAGGCGTCAAAGGTCTTGGGGAGAAAGCAGGAGAAAGGAGTTGAGAAGGAAAATAAAAGACACTGGGACAGGCACAGAAAGAGGAAACTTTAGAGTGAAACATGTCAAGCACAGACAGATGGGACAGACTCAGACAGGGGTTCTTGTATGGCACAGAGCAGTGGGGCTGAACACCGGTTCATTTTCTGCTCTCAGACCTTCACTGAGACCATTTCTCATCAATACATGTTTTACAAAAATTACATTTCAACGCACAAGTTCAACATAAATTTATAATCAAACTGTGTTAACCAGATGCTATCGAACAATTCCATTTCTTGTTGGCAAGGCAACTCAATGCAAACCCCCAGCCTGGGGTAGGGAATGGGACCCAATTCCAGAGGGGGAGCATTGCGTGAGTCTGTGAAGGAGCCCTAACGCCATCCTCCTCATTCCCCTTTTCCATTCTCACTCCCCTCCCTCACACTCCACTGCATGTGTTTGTGTGTGTGAGAGACCTGCCTGACCACTTACCCTCCATCAACAATGTCCCCTCTCCTCTAACACACTTACACTCCTGCATACACCACAATCCTCACTGGCTCAAATAATCTGAAAATCTTATGCCCTCCCAACTGCACCAACTCCATAGCCATGTGTTAAATTGTATAATCTTCCTGTTTCTGGTACAGTATGTGGCACAGGTAGCAACCCTGGGATCACAACCCTGGATGTGCTGCCCTTGAACTTAGCACCTCACTCCCTGCACCCCCTCTGCTGAACCTCGTTACTCCACCAACCCATATCATTGCCCACATGGACCACAACTTCCACTGTTCACCTTCCTTAAGAATGCTAAACACTCGACCAGAGATGTACCAGACCCAAGCACACAGGAGGAGACATACCATCCTGAAATCTCGTTCTCACCCACAGAACATCCAGTCTGTTTCCTTAACTAATGTATGGCTGATCACACAGCTCGACTCTTCTCTGCTCTTCCCTCCTGAGTGACAGAGCGAGAGACCCAATGGCTGTATCTTCCCTCCTGAGTGACAGAGTGAGAGACCCAATAGCTGTGTCTTCCCTCCTGAGTGACAGAGCGAGAGACCCAATGGCTGTGACTTCCCTCCTGAGTGACAGAGCGAGAGACCCAATGGCTGTGTCTTCCCTCCTGAGTAACAGAGCGAGAGACCCAATGGCTGTGACTTTCCTCTGCTGGGCCCCTCCCCACCCCACCTGCAACAGTATCCAGAATGATACCCCAGTTGTTAAGGGGATGACCACTGGGGTACTCTGCAATGGCTGTTTAACCCCTTCGATTCCCTGACTGTCTCCCAGTTTCCTGTGTCCTGTACTTTGGGTCCAACTACCTCTCTATATATCCTATCAGCCCTGAAGCCTCCAGAATGATCTGGTGTTCATTCAGTTCCAGCCTCTTAATGCAGATTGTTAGAAGCTGCAGCTGGATCCAATTCTCGAAGGTGTTGCCATCAGGGACACTGGAGGTGTCTCTGCCTTCCCACATCCCTCAAGAGGAGCTTTCCACTACCCCACCTGAAATCTCTACTGTTCTCACTGAGGAACTGTGAAGAAGGGGGCAAAAAATTCACCTTTAGCTTAATTATACCTTCCCTGACTGAAGGCTCTCATCACTGAGAGCTAAAACCTCAAAATCACCACTCCAACTCTATTCACTCTGACATTGGCTGCTCCACTTGCTCCTGCCCAACTTTAAGTTCTACTTCCAGACTGAAACCCAAATGTTGACTGGCCACTGCTCAGAGCTCCAACACAAAATTGCAGCAAGCTGCTGCCCTTAATCCTCAACCACTGACCAGAGGCCATACTCAGCACTGCTTCCTCAAGGGATAATCTTGCCTGACAAATCTGTTGGCATTGTTTGAAGAAGTAACAAGCAGAATAGACAAAGGACAATTGGTTTCCACAAGTGAAACTCTTGGTGGTATTCACTGAAAAAGCAACCTGAAGGACAGAAAAAGAACAATCGGTTGATGTTGTGTACCTGGATTTTAAGGAGGCCTTTGACAAGGTGCTATACATGAGGCTGCTTAACAAGCTATGAGCCCATGGTATTACAGACTCTAGCATGGATTAAGCAGTAGCCGTTTGATAGGAGCCAAAGAGTGAAATAAAGGAAGCTCTTTCTGGTTGGCAGCCAGTGACTCGTGGTGTTCCTCAGGAGTTAGCGTTTGGACTGGTAATTTTTATATTATATTCCAATAATTTGGTTGACAGAATTGATGGCTTTGTTACAAAGTTTGCAGATGATACGAAGACATGAGGAGGGGCAGGCAGTTATAAGTAGACAGGCTTCAGAAAGATTCAGACAGATTTGGAGTACTGTGTCCAGTTCTGGTCACCTCACTATAGGAAGGATGTGGAAGCATTGGAAAGGGTACAGAGGAGATTTACCAGGATGTTGCCTGGTTTAGAGAGTATGCATTATGATCAGAGATTAAGGGAGCTAGGGCTTTACTCTTTGGAGAGAAGGAGGATGAGAGGAGACATGATAGAGGTGTATAAGATAATAATAAGAATAGATAGAGTGGATAGCCAACGCCTCTTCCCAGGGCACCACTGCTCAATACAAGAAGACATGGCTTTAAGGTAAGGGGTGGGAAG
This sequence comes from Mobula birostris, assembly GCF_030028105.1. NCBI lineage: Eukaryota > Metazoa > Chordata > Chondrichthyes > Myliobatiformes > Myliobatidae > Mobula > Mobula birostris. The sequence goes on from NC_092373.1 coordinate 209,323,470, forward strand.
TTCAAGGGGGATATTACAGAAAGGTTTTTTACTCAGAGAGTGGTTGGTGCGTGGAATGCACTGCCTGAGTCAGTGGTGGAGGCAGATACACTAGTGAAGTTTAAGAGACTACTAGACAGGTATATGGAGGAATTTAAGGTGGGGGGTTATATGGGAGGCAGGGTTTGAGGGTTGGCACAACATTGTGGGCCAAAGGGCCTGTACTGTGCTGTACTATTCTATGTTCTATGTTCTAGATTTGAAGAATGGCCAAAGAAATAGCAGGTGGAATACCGTGCTGGGAAGTGTATGTTCAGGCACTTTGGTAGAAGAAATGAAAGTGTTGACTTTTTCTTCTAAATGGAGAGAAAATACAAAACAACTGAGGCACAAAGGTACATGGGGAGTCCATGGTTAGGATCCCTAAAGGTTAATTTGCATGTTGAGTCTTGTGTGAGGAAGGCAACTGAAATGTTAGCCTTCATTTCCAGATGTCTACAGTATATGAGAAAGGATGTAATTTGGAAAGTTTATAATCACTGGTGAGGCCTCACTTGGAGTATTGTGAACAGGTCTGGGCCCCTTATCTCGGAAAGAATGTGCTGAAACTGGAGAGGGTTCAATGTGGGTTCAGAAAAAAGATTCCACGATTGAATGGCTTGTCATATGAAGAGCGTTTGATGGTCCTGAGCCTTTATTCACCAGAAGAATTAGGGCTGATCTCACTGAAGCTTATCAAATTGTGAAAGGGCTGATTGAATGGATGTGGAAAGGATGCTTCCTGTGGTGGACAACTCTATTACCAGGAAGCAGAGCATCAGAATAGAGGGGTGTCCTTTTAGAATGGAGATGAGGAGCAACTTCTTTAGATGGAGATTGGTGAATCTGTGGAATTGTTTGTCACAGGCAGCTGTGGAGGCCAATTCTTTACGTACAGTTAAGGGAGAGGTACATAGATTCTTGATTGATCTGGGCACGAAGGGATACAGTGACAAGACAGGAGATTGGTGAAATTTGGATCAGCCATGATGAAATGATGGAACAGTCTCGATGGGGTAAAGGGCCTCATTCTGCTGCTGTATCTTACATTCTGACGGTCTGTCCCCAGTGTGAACTCGCTGATGTAGCTTCAGGTCAGATGACAAAGTGAATCCCTTCCCACAGTCTGAGCAGGTGAACGGCTTCTCCCCAGTGTGAACCAACTGGTGTCTCTGTAGCTTGGACGACCGAGTGAATCCCTTCCCACATTCAGAACAGGTGAACGGCCTCTCCCCAGTGTGAACCAGCCGGTGTCTCTGTAGGGTGGATGAGTGAGTGAATGCCTTCCCACAATCTGAGCAGGTGAACGGCCTCTCCCCAGTGTGGATTCGCTGGTGTGACAAAAGGTTGGATGACTGAGTGAATCCCTTCCCACATTCAGAGCAGGTGAATGGCCTCTCCCCAGTGTGAACCAGCTGGTGTCTCTGTAGGGTGGATGAGTGAGTGAATTCCTTCCCACATACAGAGCAGGTGAACGGCCTCTCCCCAATGTGAACTCGCAGATGTATTTTCAAGTCTGATGACCCAGCAAACTCCTTCCCACAGTCTGAGCAGATGAATGGCCTCTCTCCAGTGTGAACTCGCCGGTGCACTTTCAAGCCAGATGATCGAGTGAATTCCTTCCCACAGTCTGAGCAGATGAACGGTTTCTCCCCAGTGTGAAGTAACTGGTGTCTCAGTAGACGAAATGACAAACTGAATCTTTTCCCACAGTCTGAGCATATGAACGGTTTCTCGCCAGTGTGAAAGCACTGATGTGTGTTCAGTTCAGATGACCGAATAAATTGCTTTCCACAGTCCGAGCAGGTGAATGGCCTCTCCCCAGTGTGAACTCGCCGATGTATTTTCAAGTCAGATGACCGAGTGAATCGCTTCCCACATTCGGAGCAGCTGAACGGTTTCTCCCCAGTGTGAACTCGCTGATGTAGGTTCAGCTGAGTTGAACGACTGAATTCCTTACCACAGTCCGAACAAGTGAACGGTTTCTCCCCGGTGTGAATTCGCTGATGTTCCTTCAGTTGAGATGACCGAGTGAATCCTTTCTCACAGACTGAGCAGGTGAACGGTTTCTCCCCAGTGTGAACCAGCCAGTGTGTCTGTAGTTTGGACAACTGAGTGAATCCCTTCCCACATTCAGAGCAGGTGAATGGCCTCTCCCCAGTGTGAACCAGCCAGTGCCTCTGTAGTTTGGATGAGTGTGTGAAACCTTTTCCACATTCAGAGCAGGTGAACGGACTCTCCCCAGTGTGAACTCGCTGATGTATCTTCAAGTCAGATGACCGAGTGAATCCCTTCCCACATTCAGAGCAGCTGAACAGTTTCTCCCCAGTGTGAATTTTCTGATGTTCCTGTAGTTGAGATGACCGAATGAATGCCTTCCCACAGTCTGAACAGATGAATGGTTTCTCCCCAGTGTGAACCAGCTGGTGTCTCAGTAGATGAGATGACCGAGTGAATCCCTTCCCACAGTCTGAGCAGGTGAATGGCCTCTCCCCAGTGTGAACTCGCTGATGTACCTTCAATTGAGATGACTGAGTGAACTCCTTCCCACAGTCTGAGCAGGTGAACAGCATCTTCTCAGTGTGAACTGGCTGATGTTGTTCAGTTGAGATGACTAAACGAAGAGGAGGTGAATGACCATGCCACAGTGTGAACTCGCTGGCGTCTCTGCAGCTTGGTTGAGTGTGAGAGTGCCTTCCCACAGTCTGAGAAATGTCCTCTCACAGGTGTGAACTTGCTGATGTATCTTCAGACTGGATGACTGAGTAGTTCTCCCCCCATACACAGAGCGGGTGAATGGCCTCTCCCCGCTGTGAACTCACTGGTGTGTCTGCAGGTCGGCTGTGAGTGAATCTCTTCCCACACTGAGAGAAGGAGAATGATATCTCACTGTGATCAATTCTCTGGCAATTCAGATAGTCAGATGTTTGAATCCCTTGTACAATCAATGCAGTTGAAGAACTGATCTCCAGTGAACAAATTCTGCTGTGTTCTCAGCACCCTGGTTCCAATGAATTTCACTGAGTTACAACAGAAAACTTCATTTCAGGCACAAAATACATTACCAGCTGTGATGAGATAGTTCTTCATCTCTAAGGATCAACAACAGATGTGTTGGTATCACAAGGAAAATATTTGCTGATTCCTTAAATATCCAGACAGAGACAGCAAAACGGCTAAGTTTTTGTGTTCGAGATTCCCATACACAAGTGTTCTGCCATTTCAAACCTGTAAAAATATTTTCAAAAGACATCAGTAGGTGAAGGACAATATTTCAGGTGAGATTTTAGTCTGTGGTGAAAACATGGCCCGTCGAGCCTGCTCCGCCATTGAATAAGATCATGTCTGATCTGGCCATGGACCCATCTCCACCTACTTGCCTTTTTCCCCATAATCCTTAATTCCCCTACTATACGAAAATCTATCCAACCTTGTCTCAAATACATTTACTGGATAGAGAAATCCACAGATTCACCACCCTCTGGGAAAAGCAGTTCCTCCTCATCTCCATCCTAAATGCCCCGAATCTTGAGGCAATGTCCCCTAGTTCTAGTCTCACCTCCTAGTGGAAACAACTTTCATACTTCTATCTTATCTACCCCTTTCATAATTTTTCATGCTGCTCTCAATGTGAGCTCTGGCATCACAAGTTGGAGGAACTCAGGTTGAGATGTATCCCAGGCTACTGTGGGAAGCGAGGCAGGAGACTGTTGAGCCTCTGGCAATGATCTTTGTATTATCAATCAGGAAGGTAGATGTACCAGAGGATTGGAAGACATTGTTCCCTTGTTCAGGAAAGGGCATAGAAGTAGCCCAGGAAATTATCGACCAGTGAGTAGAGAGTACCCCTGTGGCCATCCCCCTCAGTAATCATTATCCCGTTTTGGATGCTGTTGGGGGGGTGACCTGACAGAGGACGACCACGGCGATCAGGTCTCTGGCACTGAGCCTGGTTCCGTGGTGCAGAAGGGAAAGAGGAAGATGAGGAATTCAGTAGTGTTAGGGTTTAGAATAGTGAGGGGAGCAGACAGGAGGTTCTGTCAGCCTGATAGAGATACCTGCATGGTGTGCTGCCTCCCAGGTGCCAGGGTACGGGATGTCTCGGATCGGGTGCAGAGTATTGTGAAGGGCAATGGCAACCAGCCATAAGTGTTGGTACACGTTGGTATAAATGACATAGGTGGAAAAAGGGAGGAGGTCCTGAGGAGAGTCAGGGAGTTAGGTAGTAAGCTGAAAGGCAGGACCTCAAGGGTATCAAGTTCAGGATTGCTGCCTGTGCCACGAGCTAACGAGTGTAAGAATAACATAATCAGGCGTATTATGCGTGGCTGAGAGACTGGTGTAGGGGGCAGGGGTTCAGATTCCTGGATCACTGGGGCCTCTTCTGGGGGAGGTATGACCTGTACAAAAAGGATGGGTTACACCTGAACCCTAATAGGTTCAATATCCGAGAGGGCACATTTAATACAGCTGTTAGGGAGGGTTTAAACTAATTTGGCTGGGGGATGGGAACCAGAGTGATAGGGCTGAGGAAGGGGAAAACAGAAATAAATCAAAGATAGCATGCAACAGAGATCATAGAAAGAACAGGCAGGAGATGAGGCTTAATTAAAGCCAGTGGCATGAGTTACAGGGCAATAGTGGCCTGGTGCAGTTAAAACAGAAAGCAACATATCCTGGACTGAGAGTGTTGTAATTGAATGCACGTAGCATAAGGAATAAAATGGATGACCTTGAAATTCACTTAGAGATTGACCAATATGACATTGTGGCCATCTCTGAAACTGGGCAAAAGGATGGCTGCCATTGTGAGCTGAACGTCCAAGGATATATGGTGCATCGGAAAGATAGCTTAGTCGACAGAGGGGATGGTGTGGCTCTGTCTATAAGAAACCATATTAAATCATTGGAGAGAGATGACATAGGATTGGAAGGTGGAGAGTCTCCACGGATTGAGTTAAGAAATGGTAAGGGTAAAAGGACCCTAATGGCAGCTGTATTCAGGCCTCTAAACAGCAGCAGGATGTGGATTACAAACTACAGCAGGAGGCAGAAAAGGCATGTTAGAAAGGTAACGCCATGATAATCGTTGGGGATTTGAACATGAAAATGGATTGGGAAAACCAGGCCAGTACTGGACGTCAAGAGAGAGAATTTGTAGAATGTCTAAGGGATGGCTTTTTAGATCAGCTTGTTGGGCCCACTAGGGGTTTGGCTGTGCAATGATCCAGAGGTGATAAGAGAGTTTAAGGTTAAGGAACCCTGAGGGAACAGTGATCACAATATGATCGAGTTCACATTGAAATTTGAGAGGAAAAAAATAAAATCCAATGCGTTGGTATTTCAGCGGAATAAAGGAAATTACAATGGCATGAGAGGGGAACTGGCCAAAGTTGACTGGAAAGAGACACTAGCAGGAAGAACAGCAGAGTAGCAATGCCTGGAGTTTGTGTGAAAAATGAGGGAAGTGCAAGACAGGTATATTCCAAATAAGAAGAAATTTTCAAAAGGAAGAAGGACACTACCATGGCTGACAAGTGAAGTCAGAGCCAAAGTAAAAGCAAAAGAGAGGGCATACACGGAAGCAAAAGCTAGTGGGAAGATAGAGGATTGGGGAGCTTTTAAAAACTTGCAGAAGGCAACTAAGGTGGTCATTCGGAAGGAACAGTTGAATTATGAGAGGAAGCTAGTGACTAATATCAAAGAAGATACTGAAAGCTTTATTAAGTATATAAGGGGTAAAACAGAGTCAAGGGTAGGTATAGCACCAATACAAAATGAGACTGGAGATATTGTAATGAGAGATGCACCTTCACAGTGGAAGATGTCTGCAGTATACTGGACATTCAAGAGTGTCAGGGAAATGAAGTTTATGCAGTGAAAATTACGACTGAGAAGGTGCTCAGGAAGCTTAAGGGTCTGAGGGTGGATATGTTTCCTGGACCTGATGGAATGCACCCTCGGGTTCTGAAGGAAGTAGCTGGAGAGACTGCGGAACCATTAACAATGATCTTTCAAGAATCAATAGATTTTGGCACTGTACTGAATGACTGGAAAATTGCAAATGTTATTTCACAATTGAAAAAGGGTGGGAGGCAGCAGAAAGGAAACTATAGACCACTTAGGATGACTTCAGTGGTTGGCAGTTGTTGGAATTGATTGTTAGTCATAGTCATACTTTATTGATCCTGGGGGAAATTGGTTTTCGTTACAGTTGCACCATAAATAATTAAATAGTAATAAAACCATAGTTAAATAGTAATATGCAAATTATGCCAGGAAGTAAGTCCAGGACCAGCCCATTGGCTCAGGGTGTCTGACCTTCCAAGGGAGGAGTTGTAAAGTTTGATGGCCACAGGCAGGAATGACCTCCTATGATGCTCTGTGTTGCATCTCGGTGGAATGAGTCTCTGGCTGAATGTACTCCTGTGCCCACCCAGTACATTGTGTAGTGGATGGGAGACATTGACCAAGATGGCATGCAACTTAGACAGCATCCTCTTTTCAGACACCACCGTGAGAGAGTCCAGTTCCATCCCCACAACATCACTGGCCTTACGAATGAGTTTGTTGATCCTGTTGGTGACTGCTACCCATGATATTAAAGGGCACCTAGAGGCACATGTCAAGATAGGCCAAAGCCAGCATGGTTTCCTGAAAGGAAAATCATGCCTGACAAACCTACTGAAATTCTTTGAGGAAATTACAAGCAGGATAGACAAAAGAGATGCAGTAGATGTGGTGTACTTGGATTTTCAGAAGACCTTTGACAAGGTGCCACACATGAGGCTGCTTGGCAAAATAAGAGCCCATGGAATTCTAGGGAAGTTGTTTGAGTGGGTGGAGCATTGGATGGTCAGCAGAAAACAGAGATAAAGTGATCCTATTCTCACTGGCTGCCCATTACCAGTGGAGTTCCACAGCAGTCGGTGTTGGGACCACTGCTTTTTATGATCTATATCAATGATTTAGACTATGGTATTAATGGATTTGTGGCTAAATTTGCCGATGATACAAAGAAAGGTGAAAGAGTGCGTAGTGTTGAGGAAACAAAGAGCCTGCAGAGAGACTTAGATAGTTTAGGAGAATGGGCAAAGAAGTGGCAAATGAAATACAATGTTGGAAAGAGTATGGTCATGCATTTTGGTGGAAAAAATAAACGGGCAGACTAATATTTAGATGGGGAGAGAATTCAAAATGCAGAAATGCAAAGGGATGTGGGAGTCCTTGTGCAGGATACCTTAAAGGTTAATCTCCAGGTTTAGTCTGTTGTGAAGAAAGCGAATGCAACATTGGCATTCATTTCTCGAGGTATAGAATATAAGAGCAGGGATGTGATGTTGAGGCTCTATAAGGCACTCGTGAGACCACACTTGAAGTATTGTGTGCGGTTTTGGGCTCCTTATTTTAGAGAGGATATACTGACATTGGAGAGGGTTCAGAGTAGATTCATGAGAATGATTCCAGAAATGAACGGGTTTCCGTATGAGGAACGTCTGGCAGCTCTTGAATGAGAGGGGATCTCATTGATGCATTAAAAGGCCTGAATAGATTAGATATGACAAAGTTATTTCCCCAGGTGGGGGATTCTAGAACAAGAGGGCATGACTGAAAGGTATACTTTCAGAAATGAGATGTGGAGAAATTACTTTAGGTGGTAAAATCTGTGGAATATGTTGCCACGAGTGGCTGTGAAGACCAAGTCACTGGGTGTACTTAAGGCAGAGATAGATAGGTTCTGGATTAACCAAGGCATCAAAGGGTATGGGTTGAAAGCAGGGGAGTGGGGATGACTGGAAGAATTGGATCTACCCATGACGGAATGGCGGAGCAGACGTGAAAGGCCGAATGGCCTACTTCTGCTCCTAAATCTTATAGTCTTCTGGTCTTACGGAGTCTTGCTTCAGTGGTGGCCAAGTTGTTGGAGAAGATCCTGGGAGGCAGGACATGAACATTTGGAGAGACATAATCTGATTGGGGATAGTCAGCATGGCTTTGTACAGGGCAGGTCATGGTTACGAACCTGATTGAATTCTTTGAGGATGCAACAAAACACACTGATGAAGGTAGAGCATTGGATGTAGTGTACATGGCTTTGAGTGAGGCTCATTCAGAAAGTAATGAGGCAAGGATCCAATGCGACCTTGCTTTGTGGATCCAGAATTGGCTTGCCAACAGAAGACAAAGAGTAGATATAGATGCTTTGTATTCCGCATGGAGGGCGGTGGCCAGTGGTGTTCTGCAGGGATCTGTTCTGGGACCCCTCCTCTTTGTAATTTTTACAAATGACCTTGTTGAGGAAGTAGAAGGGTGGGGTAGTAAGTCTGTCGATGACACAAAATTTGGGGGTTTTGTGGATAGTCTGGACGGTTGTCAGAGTTGAGAGCGACATTGATAGGATGCAGTTCTGGGCTGAGAAGTGGCAGATGGGGTTCAACCCAGTGGTTCCTTTCAGTCGGTCAGATTTGAAGACAGAATACAATATAAATGTTGGGACTCTTGGCAGTGTAGGGGATCAGCGAGATCTTGGGGTCTGTGTCAATAGTGTATGCAGAGCTGCTGTGTACGATGACATTGCTGTTAAGAAGCCCTTCGTCAACCATGAGACTGAGTTCGAAAGCTGTGAGGTAATGTTACAGATATATAAGGCCTTAGTTAGACCCCACTTTTGGTACTGTGTTTAATTCTGGTCACCTCAATACAGGAACAATATGGATACTGCAGACAGAGTGCAGAGGAGATCTACAAGAATGTTTCACAGATTGGAAGTACATACAAGGAGGATGTCAGAGGTAAGTTTTTCACACAGCGTGGCATGCACTGCGAAGGTGGGAGAGGTAGATACAACAGGACCTTTTAAGAGTCTCTGAGATAGGTACATGGAGCTTAGAAAAATAGAGGGCTATATGGTAGGGAAATTTTAGGCAGTTTCTCGAACGCAGTCAGCACAATATTGTGGGCTTAAGGGCCTGATTTCTGTTTCTATACGAACTCTTCATGGTCTAACAAGGCACAGATCACGCATCCTGACTGACCATCAAGGTGAAAATAAGGGTTTCTACAGTTATATTAATAGCAAAAGGACAGTGAGGGATAAAATTGGTCCCTTAGCCTCCAGGTTGAGTCGGTGGTGAAGAAGGCGAATGCAATGTTGGCATTCATTTCCACAGGAATACAGTATAGGAGCAGGGATGTGATGTTGAGGCTCTATAAGGCACTGGTGAGACCTCACTTGGAGTACTGTGGGTGGTTTTGGTCTCCTTATTTAAGAAAGGATGTGCTGACGTTGGAGAGGGTACAGAGAAGGTTCACTAGAATGATTCCGGGAATGAGAGGGTTAACATACGAGGAACGTTTGTCCGCTCTTGGACTGTATTCCTTGGAGTTTAGAAGAATGAGGGGAGACCTCATAGAAACATTTCAAATGTTGAAAGGCGTGGATGTGGCAAAGTTGTTTCCCATGATGGGGGAGTCTAGTACGAGAGGACATGACTTAAGGATTGAAGGGTGCCCATTCAGAACAGAAATGTGAAGAAATTTTTTTAGCCAGAGGGTGGTGAATCTATGGAATTTGTTGCCACAGGCAGCAGTGGAGGCCAAGTCATTGGGCGTATTTAAGGCAGAGATTGATAGGTATCTGAGTAGCCAGGGCATCAATGGTTATGGTGAGAAGGCGGGGGAGTGGGACTAAATGGGAGAATGGATCAGCTCATGATAAAAATGGCGGAGCAGACTTGATGGGCCAAATGGCCGACCTCTGCTCCTTTGTCTTATGGTCTTACGGTCTTAGAGAATCACAGTGGACAGCTGTGTGTGGAGCCAAAAGAGATGGGGGAGATTTTGAACAATTTCTTTTCTTCCATATTCACTAAGGAGAAGGATATTGAATTGTGTAAGGTGAGAGAAACAAGAAGGGTAGTTATGGAAACTATGATGATTAAAGAAGAGCAAGTACTGGCGCTTTTAAGGAATATGAAAGTGGATAAGTCTCCGGGTCCTGACAGGATATTCCCTAGGACCTTGAGGGAAGTTAGTGCGGAAATAGCAGGGGCTCTGACAGAAATATTTCAAATGTCATTAGAAACAGGGATGGTGCCGGAGGATTGGTGTATGGCTCATGTTGTTCCATTGTTTAAAAAGGGTTCTAAGAGTAAACCTAGCAATAATCGGCCTGTGTGTTTGACGTCAGTGGTGGGTAAATTGATGGAAAGTATTCTTAGAGATGGTATATATAATTATCCGGATAGACAGGGTCTGATTAGTAACAGTCAACATGGATTTGTGCGTGGAAGGTCATGTTTGACAAATCTTATTGAATTTTTGATGAGGTTACCAGGAAAGTTGACGAGGGTAAAGCAGTGGATGTTGTCTATATGGACTTCAGTAAGGCCTTTGACAAGGTTCCACACGGAAGGTTAGTTAGGAAGGTTCAATCATTAGGCATTAATATTGAAGTAGTAAAATGGATTCAGCAGTGGCTGGATGGGAGACGCCAGAGTGTAGTGGTGGATAACTATGTGTCAGATTGGAGGACAGTGTCTAGTGGTGTGCCTCAGGGATCTGCACTGGGTCCAATGTTGTTTGTCATATATATTAATGATCTGGATGATGGGGTGGTAAATTGGATTAGTAAGTATGCAGATGATACTAACTGGTGGAGTTGTGGATAATGAAATAGGTTTTCAAAGCTTGCAGAGAGATTTAGACCACTTAGAAGAGTGGGCTGAAAGATGGCAGATGGAGTTTAATACTGATAAATGTGAGGTGCCACATTTTGGTAGGACTAATCAAAATAGGACATACATGGTAAATGGTAGGGCATTGAAGAATGCAGTAGAACAGAGGGATCTAGGAATAATGGTGCATAGTTCTCTGAAGGTGGAATCTCATGTGGATAGGGTAGTGAATAAAGCTTTTGGTTTGCTGGCCTTTATAAATCACAGCATTGAGTATAGGAGTTGGGATGTAACATTGAAATTGTATAAGGCATTGGTGAGGCCAAATTTGGAGTATTGTGTACAGTTCTGGTCAACGAATTATAGGAAAGATGTCAATAAAATTGAGAGAGTACAGAGGAGATTTACTAAAATGTTGCCTGGGTTTCATCTCCTAATTTACAGAGAAAGATTGAACAAGTTGGGTCTTCATTCTTTGGAGCATAGAAAGTTGAGAGGGGACTTGATAGAGGTATTTAAAATTATGAGGGGGATAGATAGAGTTGACGTGGATAGGCTTTTTCCATTGAGAGTGGGGGAGATTCAAACAAGAGGAAATGAGATGAGAGTTAAAGGGCCAAAGTTTAGGGGTAACACGAGGGGGAACTTCTTTACTCAGAGAGTGGTAGCTGTGTGGAACGAGCTTCCAGCAGAAGTGGTTGAGGCAGGTTCAATGTTGTCGTTTAAAGTTAAATTGGATAGATATATGGACAGGGAGGGAATGGAGGGTTATGGGCTGAGTGCAGGTCAGTGGGACTAGGTGAGAGTAAGAGTTCGGCATGGACTTGAAGGGCCGAGATGGCCTGTTTCCGTGCTGTAATTGTTTTACGGTTATATGGTTATAAATTCTCTGACTGTATGAGAATGGGCTATTTCTGCATTCAATCAACCTGTGACTTGATTCAATTTGTCTCTGTCCTTTGGTATTATTTCAAGTTCTGGTCATGTTCCACAACACTACAAAGAGCACTTGTTACTACATGTATGATTCTGGAGATATTCTAATTACTCGGATCCTCACCCCCAGCTGACTGACAGTGATGAATCCATTGATGGCAATGCCAACGAACATGAAGGGGAGAGCAACAGTAATTCTCATTGAAGTGTGGCACTTTAGTGCTGTGAAAGCCACAAGTCACTTGTCCTCGAGGACTAAGGAGTTTCATATCGTTACTTACACAGAGAGAACTAGGTCTGACGGGAGGATTTTTTTGTCATACAGCACTAATTGGCATTTTTACTGACTGGAAGGTAGATTTTTTATCCGAGATTAACTAGGAAATATATTTTTGTTTTTAGTTACTAATCCTTGGATTTATATAGCTGGAGCTTGGCAGTGTTTGGGAGATACACTCACTCCAATTTCCTCTGACTGTACGGGTCAACGCTGGTACAGTCACACATGGCTGCCTCTTTACCCAGAAAGCCCCACGAAGGAGAAATTTATCTGTCAGCCACCGAAAGATCCAGCAATGCGCATGCGTCGCAGAGATGGCGTCGGCTTCAGCGCTCATCAGTCGAAAGCTCCCCGGGGCCCGGGTACGGACCGTGGGGCTGAGAGAGAGGGAAAGAACTGGCGCTGTCCTGTGGAGCAGGACCAGTTCGGCAGGAAGTTACAGTACTAGCCCTTCAATCGCGTTTCAGACGCCAGTGATAAATCCCACCCGGAGCCCCACTCCTACCTGCAGCCAATCCTTCTCAGCCCCCTCCTTTACTGAGCGCATGCGTGATATTTGGGATTGCCTCACATCTCTGCGCATGCGTGTTCCATCAACCAGGGGAACGTCGGAATTCCAATGCAACACCTAAGTGTTGGGGGAACTCAGAGGGGCAGGCAGCAACTATGGAGAGGGGTGAACAGTCGGCGTTTCAGACTGAGACCCTTCTTCAGGACTGGAAAGGAAGGGAGGGAGTCAGAATGTGGGGGGAGATGAGCTGATAGGTGAAACCGGGAGAGGGGTGGGGGTGAAGTAAAGAGCTGGGAAGTTGATTTGGGTGAGAGAGATCAAGGCCGCAGAATAATAATAATAATAATAATAATAAGACAAGACAAAGACCATAAGCCAAAGGAGCAGAAGTCTGCCATTCAGCCCATCGAGTCTGCTCTGCCATTTTATCATGAGCTGATCCATTCTCCCATTTAGTCCCACTCCCCCCACCTTCTCACCATAACCCTTGATGCCCTGGCTACTCAGATACCTATCAATCTCTGCCTTAAATACAGCCAATGGCTTGGCCTCCACTGCTGCCCGTGGCAACAAATTCCATAGATTCACCACCCTCTGACTAAAAAAATTTCTTCGCATTTCTGTTCTGAATGGGTGCCCTTCAATCCTTAAGTCATGCCCTCTCGTACTAGACTCCCCCATCATGGGAAACAACTTTGCCACATCCACTCTGTCCACGCCCTTCAACATTTGAAATGTTTCTATGAGGTTTCCCCTCATTCTTCTAAACACCAAGGAATACAGTCCAAGAGCAGACAAATGTTCCTCATATGTTAACCCCCTCATTCCTGGAATCATTCTAGTGAATCTTCTCTGTACCCTCTCCAACGTCAGCACATCCTTGCTTAAATAAGGAGACCAAAACTGCCCACAGTACTCCAAGTGAGGTCTCACCAGCTCCTTATAGAGCCTCAACATCACATCCCTGCTCCTATACTTTATTTCTCTAGAAATGAATGCCAACATTGCATTCGCCTTCTTCACTACCGACTCAACCTGGAGGTTAACCTTAAGGGTATCCTGTACGAGGACTCCCAAGTCCCGTTGCATCTCAGAACTTTGAATTCTTTCCCCATTTAAATAATAGTCTACCTGTTTATTTCTTCTGCCAAAGTGCAGAACCATACACTTTCCAACATTGTACTTCATTTGTCACTTCTTTGCCCATTCTTCCAATCTATCCAAGTCTCTCTGCAGACTCTCCGTTTCCTCAGCACTACCGGCCCCTCCACCAATCTTCGTATCACCAGCAAACTTAGCCACAAAGCCATCTATTCCATAATCCAAATCGTTGATGTACAGTGTAAAAAGAAGCGGCCCCAACACGGACCCCTGTGGAACACCACTGGTAACCGGCAGCCAACCAAAATAGGATCCCTTTATTCCCACTCTCTGTTTCCTGCCAATCAGCCAATGCTCTATCCACGTATGTAACTTTCCCGTAATTCCACAGGCTCTTATCTTGTTAAGTAGCCTCATGTGTGGCACTTTGTCAAAGGCCTTCTGAAAATCCAAATATACCACATCCACTGCATCTCCCTTGTCTAGCCTACTGGGAATTTCATCAAAAAATTGTAATAGGTTTGTCAGGCAGGATTTTCCTTTGAGGAATCCATGCTGAGTTCTGCCTGTCTTGTCATATGCCTCCAGGTACTCTGTAAACTCATCCTTGACAATCGACTCCAACAACTTCCCAACCACGGATTCAAGCTAACAGGTCTATAACTTCCTTTTTGCTTCCTTGCCCCCTTCTTAAATAGCGGGGTGACGTTTGCAATCTTCCAGTCCTCCAGAACCATGCCAGAATCTATCGACTTTTAAAAGATCATCGCTAATGCTTCCGCAATCTCCACAGCTACTTCCTTCAGAACACGCGGGTCAGGGAGATTTATCTACCTTTAGACTATTCAGCTTCCTGAGTACTTTCTCTGTCGTAATTGTGACTGTGCACACTTCTCTTCCCTGCCACCCTTGAGTGTCCAGTATACTGCTGATGTCTTCCTCAGTGAAGACTGATGCAAAATACTTGTTCAGTTCCTCTGCAATCTCCTTATCTCCCATTGCACTTTCTCCAGCATAATTTTCTATCGGTCCTATATCTACTCTGACCTGTCTTTTACTCCTTATATACTTGAAAAAGCTTTTAGTATCCTCTTTGATATTATTTGCTAGCTTCCTTTCATAGTTAATCTTTTCCTTCTTAATGACCTTCTTAGTTTCCTTTTGTAAGGCTTTAAAAACTTCCCAATCCTCTGTCTTCCCACTAATTTTTGCTTCCTTGTATGCCCTCTCCTTTGCTTTAACTTTGGCTTTGACTTCTCTTGTCAACCACGGTGGCATCCTTTCTCCATTCGAAAATTTCTTCTTTTTTGGAATATACCTGTCTTGCACCTTCCTCACTTCTCGCATAAACTCCAGCCACTGCTGCTCTGCCGTCTTTCCCGCCAGTGTCCCTTTCCAGTCAACTTTGGCCAGTTCCTCTCTCATACCACTGTAATTTCCTTTACTCCACTGAAATACCAACACATCAGATTTCGGCTTCTCTTTTTCAAATTTCACAGTGAACTCAGTCACGTTATGATCACTGCCTCCAAAGGGTTCCTTCACCTCAATCTCTCTAATCACCTCCGGTTCTTTACGCAATACCCAATCCAGTACAGCCGATCCCCTAGTGGGCTCAACAACAAGCTGTTCTAAAAAGCCATCTCGCAGACATTCTACAAATTCTCTCTCTTGAGATCTAGTGCCGACCTGATTTTCCCAATCCACTCGCATGTTAAAATCCCCCACAATTATCAGAACACTGCCCTTCTGACAAGCCTTTTCTATTTCCAGTTGTAATTTGTAGTCCACATCACTGCAGCTGTTTGGAGGCCTTTTCCCCCAGCAATTTCTTAGCTCAACCCATAAAGATTCTGCACCTTCCGATCCTGTATCACCTCTTTCTGATGGTTTAATATCATTTCTTACCAATAAAGCCATGCCTCCCCCTCTGCCTACCTTCCTATTCTTCCGATACACCGTGTATCCTTGGACGTTCAGCTCCCAGAGACATGCATCCTTTAGTCAGGTCTCAGTGATGGCCACAATATCATACCTGCCAATCTGTAGCTGTACAACAAGATCATCCACCTTATTCCTTATGCTGCGTGCATTTCAGTATAACAGCTTAAGACCAGTATTTGGTACTTTTCGCTTTGATTTCGCTGCGATTTTATTGCACTGCAACTCATCCCAGTGGCTACAAATTTGCCCCATCACCTGCCTGTCTTTCCTGACATATTTACTGCTCACTATCTTAGATTTATTTCTGTTTTCTCCTTCCTCCACTCTGTCATTCCGGTTCCCATCCCCCTGCCAAATAGTTTAAACCCTCCCTAACAGTTCTATTAAACTTTCCCGCCAGGTCATTTTGAACAGGTCATACTTCCCTCAGAAGAGATCCCAATTATCCAAGAATCTGAAGCCCTGCCCCCTGCACCAGTCTCTCAGCCACGCATTCATCTGCCTGATCCGACTATTCTTGCCCTCGCTAGCATGTGGCACAGGTAGCAATCCTGAGATTACTATACTGGAGGTCCTGCTTCTCAGCTTCCTTCCTAACTCCTGGAAATCTCTCTTCAGGACCTCCTCCTTTGTCCTATCCATGTCATTGGTACCAACATGTACCAAGACAACTGGCTGCTCACCCTCCCCCTTCAGAATATTCTGGACCCGATCCGAGACATCCCGTACCCTGGCACCTGGGAGGCAACACACCATGCGGGTATCTCTGTCAGGCTCACAGAATCTCCTGTCTGTTCCCCTGACTATGGAATCCCCTATGACTACCGCATTTCTCTTCTCCCTCCTTCTCTCCCGCACAACAACGCCACGCTCAGTGGCAGAGACCCGGTCACCGTGGGCGTCCCCTGTGAAGTCATCCTCCTCAACAGCATCCAGAACAAGATATTTGTTGCTGAGGGGGACAGCCACAGGGGTGCTCTCCACTATCCGGGCATTTCCCTTCCCTCTCTTGACAGTGACCCAGTTTTCTGACCCCTGTAGCCTAGGGATGACTACCTCCCTGTAGCTCCTGTCTATCACCTCTTCACTTTCCCTGATAAGCAGTAAGTCATCAAGCTGCAGCTCCAGATCCCTAACACGGTCTCTGAGGAGCTGCATCTCTTGACATCAATATATCTGGGGTTGAGAGGGTAAACAGCTTTAAGTTCCTCGGGATTCTCATCACCGAGGACCTCACGTGGTCTGTGAACTTCCCATGATACAGGAAATTTAGAAAGACAGGTGTGTAAAAAGGGTCCACAGGATCATTGGGCACCCGAGTCGCAACAATCACAATCTATTCCAGCAGCTACCATCGGGGCAACGTTACCGCAGCATAAAAGCTGGAAACAACAGGCTCTGGGACAGCTTCTTCCACTAGGAATCAGACTGCTTAACTCACGCTGATTTGAGTGTAGTTCTATGTTACATTGACTGTTCTGTTTATTATAAATTATTATAAATTGCTATGATTGCAAATTGCACATTTAGACAGAGGAGTAATGTAAACAGTTTTACTCCACATGTAAACAACAGGAATTCTGCAGATGCTGGAAATTCAAGCAACACACATAAAAGTTGCTGGTGAATGCAGCAGGCCAGGCAGCATCCCTAGGAAGAGGTGCAGTCGACGTTTCAGGCCGAGACCCTTCGTCAGGACTAACCGAAGGAAGAGTGAGTAAGGGATTTGAAAGTTGGAGGAGGAGGGGGAGATCCAAAATGATAGAAGAAGACAGGAGGGGGAGGGATGGAGCCAAGAGCTGGACAGGTGATAGGCAAAAGGGATACGAGAGGATCATGGGACAGGAGGTCCGGGAAGAAAGACAAGGAGGGGGGTGGAATCCCACCACTAAGCACATCGTTCCACCCCCCCCCCCGCATTCTGCAGGGATCGCTCCCTACGCAACTCCCTTGTCCATTCGTCCCCCCCATCCCTCCCCACTGATCTCCCTCCTGGCACTTATCCGTGTAAGCGGAACAAGTGCTACACATGCCCTTACACTTCCTCCCTTACCACCATTCAGGGCCCCAAACAGCCCTTCCAGGTGAGGCAACACTTCACCTGTGAGTCGACTGGGGTGATATACTGCGTCCGGTGCTCCCGATGTGGCCTTTTATATATTGGCGAGACCCGATGCAGACTGGGGGACCGCTTTGCTGAACATCTACGCTCTGTCCGCCAGAGAAAGCAGGATCTCCCCGTGGCCACACATTTTAATTCCACATCCCATTCCCATTCTGACATGTCTATCCACGGCCTCCTCTACTGTAAAGATGAAACCACACTCAGGTTGGAGGAACAACACCTTATATTCCGTCTGGGCAGCCTCCAACCTGATGGCATGAACATCGACTTCTCTAACTTCCGCTAATGCCCCACCTCCCCCTCGTACCCCATCTGTTACTTATTTTTATACACACATTCTTTCTCTCACTCTCCTTTTTCTCCCTCTGTCCCTCTGAATATACCCCTTGCCCATCCTCTGGGTCCTCCCCCCCTTGTCTTTCTTCCCGGACCTCCTGTCCCATGATCCTCTCGTATCCCTTTTGCCTATCACCGGTCCAGCTCTTGGCTCCATCCCTCCCCCTCCTGTCTTCTCCTATAATTTTGGATATCCCCCTCTCCCTCCAACTTGCAAATCCCTTGCTCACTCTTCCTTCAGTTAGTCCTGACGAAGGGTCTCGGCCTGAAACGTCGACTGCACCTCTTCCTAGAGATGCTGTCTGGCCTGCTGCGTTCACCAGCAACTTTTATGTGTGTTACTCCACATGTATGTGAAGGATGTAAGAAATAAAGTCAGTTCAATACATCTTTCTGCGACAGATCACAGTCTCTGCAATATTATTTCATACATTATTATTGCACATTGGAAAGTATTATTGTGTATATTATTATCTCTACTTTATTTTTAGTAAAGTCTGCACAATACTAAGTGTGATTTTAAATATTGCTGCTGTAACAACAGAATTACCCACTCAGGATCAATAAGGTATTTATTAATATTATTATTATTATTATTATTCTCCAGCCCTATATCTGTTTTACCTATCAACTTCACGGCTCTTGACTTTACTCCGCCTCCTCCTCTCCCGTTTTCACCGATCACCGCATCTCCCCCCACATTCTGACTCCCTCCCTTCCTTTCCAGTCCTGAAGAAGGGTCTCAGTCTGAAACGCCGCCTGTTCACTCCTCTCCATAGTTGCTGTCCGCCCCGCCCCCCCGAGTTCCTCCAGCATTTTCTGCGCGTTGCTTTGGATTTCCGCATC
This sequence comes from Mobula birostris, assembly GCF_030028105.1. Classification (NCBI taxonomy): domain Eukaryota; kingdom Metazoa; phylum Chordata; class Chondrichthyes; order Myliobatiformes; family Myliobatidae; genus Mobula; species Mobula birostris. Next base: position 209,342,243 of record NC_092373.1, read on the forward strand.
TGCAGATGTTCTCCCCTTTAAACCAACGCGCATGCGTGGTTGTCGCGACCAATCCCGAATAACGCGCATGCGCGGAATAGAGGAGCGGCTCGCAACGATCAGATGCAGGTAAGAGTGGGCGCTGTCGGGCCTCTTATAATCACCGGCGTTTGAAACGCGACCGAAGGACAATTACTGTGATTTTCAGCCACACTGGTGGTGCACCCCACGACGGTCCTGGTCTTTTCCCTCTCTCTCAGCCCGACGATCCGTACCCGGGCTCCAGGCAGCTTTCGACTCGTGGGTGGTGCCGTCGCCGCCAGTTTAGCGGCACATGCGCATTCCTGGATCATTCGATGCTGATCAGGGAGGGTTCTCTTCGCGAGGGCTTCTGGGTAAAGAGGCAGCCATGGGCGATAGTACCGGCCTTGTCCCACACAGTCGAAGGAAGTGCGAGCGGGTGTATCTCCCAAGCGCTGCGAGCTCCAGCTATGTAAATCCGAGGATTATGAACTCGAAACAAAAATATAGTTCCCAGTTAATCTCGGCTGAAGAGTTTACCTTCCAGTCAGTGAGAATGTCAATTAGTGCTGTATGGAAATAAAACCTTCCGTCAGATTTAGTTCTCTCTGGGTAAGTAATGATATGAAACACCTTTGCCTCGATGACAAGTGACTTGTGGCTTTCACATTACAGAAGTGCCGCACTCCAATGAGAATAACCACTGCCCTCCACTTTATATTCTTTGGCATTGCCATCGATGGGTTCATCACTGTCAATCAGCTGGTGAGAGGTGGTCCAAGTAATTAGTAAATCTCCAGGATCATACATGTAGAAACAAGTGCTCTTTGTGGTGTTGTGGAACACGACCAAAACTTGAAATAATACCAAAGGACAGAGACAAATTGAGCTAAGTCAGAAATAGCCTATTCTCGTACAGTCAGAGAATTTGATGGTCAGTCATAATGTCTGATCTGTGCCTTGTTTGAAGATGAGTGCATATAGAAACAGAAATCTACAATATATTACAGGCCCTTCGGCCCACAATGTTGTGCCGTCCATGTAACCTATTCTAGAAACTGCCTCGGATTTCCCAACTGCATTGCACTCTGTTTCTAAGCTCCATGTACATGTCTAAGAATCTGCTCCCTGTACATATCTAAGAGTCTCTCAAAATCTCTATGGTATCTGCCTCTACCATCAGCGCTGGCAGTGCATTCCATGCACCTACTACTCTCTGTGTGAAAAACCTACCTCTGACATCCCCTTTGACCCTACTTCCAAGCCCCTTAAAACTATGCCCCTTGTGTTTGCCAGTTCAGCCCTCAGAAAAAGCCTCTGGCTATCCACATGGTCTATACCTTTCATCATCTTATACGCATCTGTCAGGTCACCTCTCATCTTCCACGCTCCAAAGTTTTCTATAGTATCCACATCCTTCCTGTAATGAGGTATCTGAAGGCAGTACTCGAAGTGGGGTATAAAGAATGTTTTATATAGCTGTAACATTACGTCACCACTCTTGAACTCAGTTCCACGGTAGATGAAGGCCTTTTTAACAACAATGTCAATCAGCGTAACACACACAAAAGTTGCTGGTGAACGCAGCAGGCCAGGCAGCATCTATAGGAAGAGGTACAGTTGACGTTTTGGGTCGAAACCGTTTGTCAGGACTAACTGAAAGAAGAGCTAGTAACAGATTTGAGAGGGGGAGGGGGAGATCCAAAATGATAGGAGAAGACAGGAGGGGGAGGGATGGAGCCAAGAGCTGGACAGGTGATTGGCAAAAGTGATATGAGAGGATCATGAGACAGGAGGCCCAGGGAGAAGGAAAAGGGGGAGGGGGGGAAATCCGGAGGATGGGCAAGGGGTATAGTGAGGGGAACAGAGAGAGAAAAAGCAGAGAAAGAGAGAAAGAATGTGTGTATATAAATAAATAACGGATGGGGTATGAGGGGGAGGTGGGGCATTAGCGGAAAGTTAGAGAAGTCTATGTTCATGCCATCAGGTTGGAGGCTACCCAGACAGAATATAAGGTGTTGTTCCTCCAACCTGAGTGTGGCTTCATCTTTACAGTAGAGGAGGCCATGGGTAGGCATGTTAGAATGGGAATGGGACGTGAAATTAAAATGTGTGGCCACTGGGAGATCCTACTTTCTCTGGCGGACAGAGTGTAGGTGCTCAGCGAAGTGATCTCCCAGTCTGCATCGGGTCTCGCCAATATATAGAAGGCCACATTGGGAGCACCGGACGCAGTATATCACCCCAGCCGACTCACAGGTGAAGTGTCACCTCACCTGGAAGGACTGTCTGGGGCCCTGAATGGTGGTGAGGGAGGAAGTGTAAGGGCATGTGTAGCACTTGTTCTGCTTAGAAGGATAAGTGCCAGGAGGGAGATCAGTGGGGAGGGATGGGGGGGACGAATGGACAAGGGAGTCGTGTAGGGAGCAATCCCTGCGGAAAGCAGAGAGGTGGGGATTGGGAAAGATGTGCTTGCTGGTGCAATCCCGTTGGAGGTGTTGGAAGTTATGGAGAATAATATGTTGGACCTGGAGGCTGGTGGGGTGGTAGGTGAGGACAAGGGGAACCCTATTCCTCGTGGGGTCGCGGGAGGATGGAGTGAGAGCAGGGCAGGGGTGATATACTGCGTCTGGTGCTCCCGATGTGGCCTTCTACATATTGGCAAGACCCGACGCAGACTGGGAGATCGTTTCGCTGAACATCTAGGCTCTATCCCCACTGATCTCCCTCCTGGCACTTATCCTTGAGGTATAAATATATGAGTAAAAGTTCTATAAAATTCCACTGTATATCCATCTGGTCCCGGAGCCTTAGCTGATTGGAGAGAGGATATAGCCCTTGCTATTTCTTCTTGTTTAATAGGTGCATCTAATGTATTCATATCTTGAATAGAGATTTTAAGTATATTCAATTTTTGCAAAAATCTATTCATAAAGGTAATATTATCTGAAAATTCAGACTCAGTTAGAGTAGAAATCCATAAATATCTTACTAATTTCATCAGGATCTACCGTTGCAGGTCTATCAGGTCTTTGTATTTTAAGAATCTGTCTTCTAGCCATATTTGCTTTTAACTGACCAGCTAATAATTTGCTTGACTTGTCTCCATGTATATAAAATTGGCTTTTGGATTTAAGAAGTTGCTGTTCAATGGGGAAAGTCAAAAGCAAATCATGTTGTGCTTGGAGTTCCCCCCTTTCCTTAAAGAGATCTTCACTAGGCGTTACTGAATAGAGTTTATCTATTTCTTTAATCCTATTAGTGATGAGCAAAAGTTCCGCCTTAGTTTTCCTTCTTGAACCTACCGAATATGAAATTATCTGTCCTCTTAAAAAGATTTCATGGCATCCCAAATAACCAAATTTGACATTCAGTTGTATTGAATTAAAAAAATAGAGAAATTTGTTCTTTAATAAAATTTACAAAAGTTGAATCTTGCAATAATGAAATATTAAATCTCCACTGAGGTATGTGAATATTATCAGAGAATTCCAAAGTTAGTTTCATAGGTGCATGATTTGACAACGCAATCACATCATCTGCACACTCAACAACAGAGGGCACCAATCGCGTATCCAAGAAAAAATAATCAATTCTTGAATATTTATGATATACATGTGAAAAAAAAGAACAATCTTTTTCTTTAGGAAATTTAAATCTCCAAATGTCTACCAGACAGTATTCTAATAGAAAAAGAATTAATACAAGTCGCAGTTTTATCAGGAAGTGACAGATTGTTGGATGATCTGTCAATCGATGGGTTAAGACAACAATTAAAGTCACCTCCCATAATCAACTTATATTCATTTAAATTTGGCAATACAAAGAATACACGAAGAAGTAAAGAGATTCCAAGTATTTTCATATTATGTCTAACAGTAGTTAAGACCGAATTAACAACGGCCATCTTAAATCCATTTAATATACGCAGCCATGTATTCAGAAAAAAAGGATAAATCCAATCAACTAATATATACTAGAACTAATATTAAAGACTTACAAATCAAAGAAAAAAATAAGTAAATAGTATGTGTTAAATTCAGAACTACATTAACTGTTAAAGCCAGCAACAACAGATCTAAGTAAGTTAACCAAGTCTGTGTCTGAACATTAATAAAACGAAAAGCGGACTTTCATCAACGGCGTTACAAACCACTCCCAGCTAAGGATCAACTTTTCAAATTGCTTACGAAGTGGACTTAAACTCTTATAAGTTTCCAAATATCTTCTGGAGAGTCAATCCATTTTGGACAAGCATTGGGTGGAGTAATCATCAGACGAGCCGGGTAACGCAGCGACGGGCGACAGTTAATTTTAAAAAGTTCTGCCCTCACTTCCCGATATTTAATTCTTTCAGCATAAATCTCTGGAGTAAAATCTTCAACTATATGAATTTTAGCTTCATAATAAATTAGCTTATCCCTTTTCCTTGCATTCCGAAGAATAGCTTGTTTGGTTGTAAAATAATGCAAACAGAGAATTACAGGACGTAGTTTAATTTTGGCTGATGATTTATGGCACCGATTTCGGTGGGCTCTGTCCAATAACGGACAGGCTTCGAGAATGTCACTAAAAAGTGAATATAACATGTTCGAAAAAAACTTTATTGGCTCACCGGTTTCCGTATTTTCAGGCAAACCCAGTATACGTAGATTCATCCTGCGATTTCTGCTTTCTAAATCAACCGTTTTCTTCTTAATTCTTAATAATTCCGAAGTATTGTCATTAATTTTCTTTTCCATAAAAGACATCTTCAAATCCTGTTCTTTAATAGGTTGATTCATTAATTCAAATTCCCTTTCAATTCTGTGAGTACACTGCTTAAGCGCCTGATATCAATCTTCCAAATTCCTCTAAGATTCCGGAATAGCGAGGATGGTTTTTTCAAACAATTCATTAGCTGTCGTCAATTTATCCATTTTGGTATCCACTGTACTGATCTTCACATTAATAGCTTCTATTAAAGAGAGCATTCTTTCCGAAGTAGAAACTTCCTCTGATTTCTCTGTTTGTTGCGGCTCGGGAAGGGTTTTGCCAGTCCTTAATTCGGTTCCAGCCATCGTAATTAAATCGTAAATCCTTCAGCGAATATAATAAATCTTCAAATTTGAAATGGATCTAGCAGTGGGAAGTATGTTGTGAATGACGGAGCTGTGACAGAAAACGTCTTACTCCATACGCTGCCAAATGGAGACTTCCGCTCTACCTTATCAGTGTGTTTTGTTACATCCTCAAAGAATTCAGTCAGGTTCATAAGGCATGATCTGCCTCAGACAGAGTCATGCTGACTATCCCACATCAGATTATGTTTCTCCAAATGCTCATAAATACTGCCTGTTAGGATCTTCTCCAACAACTTGCCCTCTACTGAAGTAAGAACCACTGGTCTGTAATTTCCTGGATTATCTCTACTCCCTTTCTTGAGAAAGGAACAATGTCTTCTAATCCTCTGGTATGTTTCCTCTCCCTATTGATGTGCAAAGATCATCGCCAGAGGCTCAGCAATTTCCTTCCTCACTTCCCACAGTAGCCTGGGGTATATCTCAAGTTGAGTACCCCCAACTTGAGCTGAATTTGGTAAAATTGTGATGCCAGAGCTCATATTCAGAGATCATATAGAAATGTGTAAAATTATGAAAGGAATAGGTAAGATAGAGGCAGGAAAAGTTGTTTCCACTGGTAGATGAGACTAGAACTAGAGGACATTGCCTCAAGGTTCGGGGGAAATTGAGATTGAGATGAATGAAGGAGTGGAAGCTACCTCAGTAAATATATTTAAGACAAGGTTGGATAGATTTTGACATAGTAGGGGAATTAAGGATTATGGGGAAAAGGCAGGTCGGTGGAAATGAGTCCATGGTCAGATCAGCCATGATCTTATTCAATGGTGGAGCAGGCTCAAAGGGCCAGATGGCCGACTCCTGCTCCTATTTCTTATGTTCTTATGTTCTCACCACAGTCTAAAATCTCTCCTGAAATATTGTCCTTCACCCATTGATGTCTTTTGCAAATATTTTTACAGGTTTGAAATGGCAGAACACTTGTGTATGGGAATCACAACCATAACACATCGGTTTTGCTGACTTTGTCTGGATACTTAAGGAGTGACCAAATATTTTCTTTGCAACACCAACACATCTGCTGCCGATCCTTGGAGAGGAAGAAGTATCTCATTCCAGCTGGTGATGTATTCTGTCTCTGAAATGAAGTTTTCTGTTTTAACTCTGTGAAACTCACTGGAACCGGGAGCTGAGAACACACCAGCATTTGTTCACTGGAGATCAGTTCTTCAACTGCATTGATTGTACAAGGGATTCAAACATCTGACTTTCTGAACTGCCAGAGAATTGATTGTAGTGAGATATCATTCTCCTTCTCTCAGTGTGGGAAGGGATTCACTCACAGGCTACCCACAGACACACCAGTAAGTTCACAGTGGGGAGAGGCCATTCACCTGCTCTGTGTGAGGGAAGGGAACCACTCAGTCATCCAGTCTGAAGATACCTCAGCAAGTTCACACCATAGTGAGATGCTCCACCTATTCTGCAAGCGGGAAGCCATTCTGCTATTGATGCTAAAGATACATCAGAAAATTCACCAGTGAGAGGACATTGACCTGCTCGGACGGTGGAAAGGCATTCACACACTCAACCACACCACAGTGACACCAGCGACTTCACACGGGGAGAAGCCATTCACCTGTCTGAATGTGGGAAAGGGTTCTCTCAATCATCTCAACTGAATGAACACCAGCGAGTTCACACTGTAAAGATGTCGTTCACCTGCTCAGACTGTGGGAAGGGATTCACTCACTCATCCAAACTACAGAGACACCAGCGAGTTCACACTGGGGAGCGGCCATTCACATGCTCAGACTGTGGGAAAGGATTCATTCAGTCAAATCACCTGCTACAACATCAGTTAGTTCACACTGTGGAGAGACCATTCACCTGCTCAGACTGTGGGAAGGGATTCATTCAGTGTTCTCAGCTCCTGACACACCAGCGACTTCACACTGGGGAGAGGCCATTCACATGCTCAGACTGTGGGAAGGGATTTATTCAGCGTTCTCAGCTCCTGACACACCAGCGAGTTCACACTGGGGAGAGGCCATTCACCTGCTCAGACTGTGGGAAGGGATTCACTCACTCGTCCAACCTACGGAGTCACCAGCGGGTTCACACTGGGGAGAAGCCGTTCACTTGCTCTGACTGTGGGAAAGGATTCATTCATTCATCTCAGCTCTTGAAACACCAGCAAATTCACACTGGGGAGAAACCATTCATCTGCTCAGAATGCGGGAAGGGATTCACCTATTCTGCGCAACTGAAAGAACACCAGTTTGTTCACACTGCGGAGAGGCCGTTCACCTGCTCAGACTGTGGGAAAGGATTCATTCGGCATTCTCATCTACTGACACACCAGTTAAAACACACTGGGGAGAAACCATTCACCTGCTCAGAATGTGGGAAGGGATTCACCCATTCAGCTCAACTGAAGGAACATCAGCGACTTCACACTGGGGAGTGGCCATTCACCTGCTCTGAATGTGGGAAGGGATTCACTCGGTCATCTCGACTGAAGGTGCATCAGCGAGTCCACACTGGGGAGAGGCCGTTCATCTGCTCTGAATGTGGTAAGGGATTTTCTGTGTCATCTCAACTGCAGGTACATCAGAAGTTTCACACTGGGGAGAAGCCATTCATGTGCTCTGAATGTGGGAATAGCTTCATTCAGCCATTTCAACTGAAGATACATCAGCGAGTTCACACTTTGGAAAAACCATTCAGCTGCTCTGAATGTGGAAAGGGATTCACTTGGCAATCTCAACTGAAGGTACATCAGCGAGTTCACACTGGGGAGAGGCCATTCACCTGCTCAGAGTGTGGGAAGAGTTTCGCTTGGTCATCTCAACTGAAGGTACATCAGCGAATTCACACTGGGGAGAAACCTTACAGCTGTTCTGAATGTGGGAAGAGATTCGCCCAGTCATCCAAACTTGTGAGGCACTACCAAAATCACACTAGGTAGAAACTGTAAACCTGCTCAGATTGTGGGAAGGAATTCACTCGGTCATCTGACTTTAAAATATATCAGCGAATTCACACTGGAGGATGCCACTCACCTGTTCTGAATGTGGGAAAACATTCACTCAGACATCTCAATTAAGACTATTAAGATATAGGAGCAGAAGTAGGCCATTTGGCCTTTCGAGTCTGCTCTGCCATTCGATCATGGGCTGATCTAATTCTTCCAGTCATCCCGACTCCCCTACCTTCTCCCCATACCCTTTGATGCCCTGGCTAATCAAGAACCCATCTCTCTCTGCCTTAAATGCACCAAATGACTTGGCCTCCCCAGTTGCTTGTGGCAACAAGTTCCACAAATTTACCACCCTCTGACTAAAGTAATTTCTCCTTATCTCTGTTCTACATGGATGTCCTTCAATCCTGAAGTCATGCTTTCTTCTCATGGACTCCCCTACCATGGGAAATAACTTTGCCATATCTAATCTGTTTAGGGCTTTTAACATTCAAAATGTTTCAATGAGATTCCCCACTCCCACCATTCTCCTGAACTCCAGGGAATATAGCCCAAGAGGTGCCAGATGCTTCTCATATGGTAACTCTTTCATTCCTGGAATCACTCTTGTGAATCTTCTCTGAACCCTCTCCAATGTCAGTATATCCTTTCTAAAATAAGGAGCCCAAAACTGCACACAATACTCCAAGTGTGGTCTCACGAGTGCCTTATAGAGCCTCAACATCACATCCCTGCTCTTATATTCTGTATCTCTAGAAATAAATTCCAAAAATTGCATTTGCCTACCGACTCAACCTGGAGGTTATCCTTTAGGGTATCCTGCGCAAGGACTTCCAAGTTCCTTTGCATCTCTGCATTTTGAATTCTCTCCCAATCTAAATAATCGTCTGCCTGTTTATTTCCTTCACCAATATGCATGACCACACACTTTCCAACATTGTATTTAATTGACTACTTCTTTGCCCATTCCCCGAAACTATCTAAATCTGTCTGCCGGCACTCTTGTTTCCTCAACACTAACCGCTCCTCCACCTATTTTTGTATCATCAGCAAATTTAGCCACAAATCCATTAATCCAATAGTCCATGTCATTGACATACATCGTAAAAAGCAGTGGTCTAAACACGGACCTCTGTGGAACTCCACTGGTAACTAGCAGCCAGCCAGAATAGGATCCCTTAATTCCCACTCTCTGTTTTCTGTTGATCAGCCGATGCTCCACCCATGCTAGTAACTTCCCTGTAATTACATGGGATTTATCTTGCTAAGCAGCCTCATGTGCATCACGGTTTTAAAGGGCCACTGAAAATCCAAGTATACTGCATCTCCTTTGTCTGCCCAGCTTGTAAATTCCTCAAAGAATGGCAGTAGGTTTGTCAGGCAGGATTTTCCTTTCAGGAAACCATGCTGGCTGTGGCCTATCTTTCACGTGTCTCCCGTTACTCCGTAATCTCATCCATAACAATCGATTCCAGCAACTTCCCAACCACTGAAGTCAGGCTTTCAGGTCTAGACTTTCTTTTCTGCTGCCTCCCTCTCTTCTTAAATAGCGGAGTAACATTTGCAATTTTCCAGTCATCCGCTACAATGCCAGAATCTGTCGATTCTTGAAAGATCTCTAGTAATGCCTCTGCAATCGCTCCAGCTATTCCCTTCAGAACCCAAAGGTGCATTCCATCAAGTCCGAGAGATTTATCCACCCGCAGACCACTAAGCTTCCAAAGGATCTTCTCAGTCATAATTTTCACTGCACACACTTCACTTCCCTGGCACTCTTGAATGGCCGATGTACTGCAGATGTCTTCCACTGTGAAGACTAATGCAAAATACGCATTCATTTTCTCTGACATCTCTGTGTCTCCCATTACAATATCTCCCACGTCATTTTCTATTGGTCCTGTTACATACCTGATGGATATCTTGTGACTGTCTTTTGACCATGATGTAATTGAATAGCTGATGACCATGATGCAATGGTCTTTTGGAGGTCACCTGATGTAATTTTCCCGCTAATGTGAGGTCACGTGATGACATGTTCACCTCGGGTATAAAAGGAGACCCCTGGGGTGACGCAGTTGGTTTTTCCAGTTGGAACATCAGTCAGACATTCCGCTCCGCTGCGTATTTGCCTTATGATGCAGTTTTGATTTAAAACGGAGTTTTACATCCTATTGTAAAGTACAAAAGTGTTGGGCCGGCACTTTAACCAATCGCTGCCAGATTTGTTGATGTATCTTTTCAGTTGTATTGGAGAGTGAAGACGGGAACCTGAAGGAGTCGTTCGGCAGTTTTGGAGAGGATCGATCATTATTGAATTCGTTCAAGAAAGAGTGATCTGCATGAGATAGCCTCTGCTAAAAGCAGCAGAAAAGGCTGTACAGTGCCTAGAATTCAGAGGGAAAGGTCAGTGCCTTTAAACCGTTTTATTTCCATTGTCGTGAATCCTGCGGACAAGGCAGGTCCTAGCTGGGATCGGCGGTGACGTTGAGTCTGCGAGGAATTCTTTACTTCAGGAAAGTCTCTCCACTTTAAGAACTGTTTTCGCATTTATCGCTTTAAGAACTAGTACTGAGTAGCGGCCGCATAGCAGTTTACTTCTGGTTAAGATTTTTGTTTGTTTTTTTTTTACTAATATTGATCAGAGTTTAATAAATATTTGTTCGTTTATAAAACCTGACTTGATTGATATATTCATTGTTGCCGATCACGTGACATAAATTTGGGGGCTTGTCCAGATATGTTCCAATTTTGAGCTTAAGTGCTTGTTTAAGTATCATTCTGATTTGGAAAAGGGGATATACCCGATTCTTTTGTTTGATTTGTGTGTGAGTAGTATTCGGCAGCAATGAATGTTGACGGCTTAATGGAAATGCCAAACTCGGAGTTTTTAGCGACGGCGAGAAAGGGTGTTGTATCTGAGATTACTAGAAGGTTGCATCTTAAAGGAATTACGAAGGTTACAACAAAGCCCATAATTCAAAGAAAAATCGCTGAGCATTACATAAGTTTGGGAAAGTTTGACGAAGAAGTGTTTGTTAGGTTTCCAATGAGTAATCTGGAAATGCAGTTACATATATTGAACAAATAAAGTGAAAGCACTTAGAAGCTGATTTGGAAATAAGTCGGTTAGAAGCTGAAAATAAACAGAAGGAATTCGAGGCTAGAGAAGGCCATAGGAAAAGGGAATTTGAAGAAAGAGAAGCAAATAAAAGGAGAGAGTTTGAGCTACATGGAGAAGTTAAAGTCGGAGAATCAGTCCTCTGGTTGTAGGCAACAGTTTGTAGCGAGTCGAAGGTTATTTTGGCTCCTCCATTTAATGAGATAGAAGTGGACAAATATTTCCAACATTTCGAAGCTGTTGCTCTGAGTTTAATGTGGCCAAAAGAGCAATGGCCAGTGATGGGCAGTGAAGCGCGGAAGATTTAAAAGGACAAATCCTGCTTTGGGTTTAATTCAGAGAAGGAAGTCTGAGAATTGGAGCGGGAGTGCGGGAGAAGCCATTTTTGAATTTTTCGTTTTTTTTTCCATCGGCGTTCAGAGAGGTGGGACTGCACAGGCGTGTGACGTCGGAATGGAAGACTTAAAAGGAACAGAGCCTTATACAGCGGACAACGGAGTGAGCCGGGAGCAGGGTGAAGGCTTCAGGGCTTCAGCTTAACGGGCTTAGGCGGAAATGGACGAGATGAGGAAGGTTTGGTATTCATTTTTTGCTGTTATTTGAGGAGAGGGGCAGTATGAGTGTGAGGGCAGCTTGTTGTTTCCGGTGTTGGATGTGGGAGGCCCTGGAGTCTCCTAGCCTCCCGGACGTCCACGTCTGCATATGGTACGCCGAGATGCAGCTCCTAAGGGACCGCGTCAGGGAACTAGAGCTGCAGCTCAATGACCTTCGTCTGGTCAGGGAGAGTGAGGAGTTGATAGGAGTTACAGGCAGGTGGTCACACCGGGGCCACGGGAGGCAGACAAGTGGGTCACGGCTAGGAGGGGGAAGAGGAAGAGTCAGGTAATAGAGAGTACCCCTGTGGCTGTGCCCCTTGACAATAGGTACTCCTATTTGAGTACTGTTGGGGGGGGGGGGCAGCTTACCTGGGGGAAGCGACAGTGGCCGTGTCTCTGGCACAGAGTCCGGCCCTGTAGCTCAGAAGGGTAGGGAAAGCAAGAGGAGGGCAGTTGTAATAGGGGACTCAATAGTAAGAGGGTCAGATAGGTGGTTCTGTGGACACAGTCCGGAGACCCGGATGGTAGTTTGCCTCCCTGGTGTCAGGATCCGGGATATTTCTGATCGTGTCCAAGATATCCTGAAATGGGAGGGTGAGGAGCCGGAGGTCGTGGTAAATATAGGTACCAATGACATAGATGGGAACAGGGGAGAGGTCCTGAAAGGAGAATATAGGGAGTTAGGAAGGGAGTTGAGAAAAATGACTGCAAAGGTAATAATCTTGGGATTTCTGCCTGTGCCACGCGACAGTGAGAGTAGGAGTGCGATGAGGTGGAGGATAAATGCGTGGCTGAGGGATTGGAGCAGGGGGCAGAGATTCAAGTTTTTGGATCATTGGGACCTCTTTTGGCGCAGGCATGACCTGTACAAAAAGGACGGGTTACACTTGAATCCTAGGGGGACCAATATCCTGGTGGGGAGATTTGCGAGGGCTACTGAGGTGACTTTAAACTAGAATGGTTGGGGGGTGGGAATCAAATTAAAGAGGCTAGGCGTGAGGAGGTTAGTTCACAACAGGGGGATGGGAACAAGTGCAGAGAGACAGGGATGTAAAATGAGGGTAGAAGCAAAAAGTAGTAAGGGAAAAGTAAAAGTGGCAGGCCGGCAAATCCAGGGCAAAAATCAAAAAGGGCCACTTTTCAACATAATTGTATTAGGGCTGAGAGTGTTGTAAAAGCGAGCCTGAAGGCTTTGTGTTTCAATGCAAGGAGCATTCGTAACAAGGTGGATGAATTAAAAGTGCAGTTTGTTATTAATGAATATGGTGTAGTTGATCACAGAGACATGGCTCCAGGGTGACCAAGGATGGGAGCTCAACATTCAGGGATATTCAATATTCAGGAGGGATAGACATGAAAGGAAAGCAGGTGGGGTAGCATTGCCGGTTAGAGAGGAGATTAACGCAATAGAAAGGAAGGACATTAGCCGGGAGGATGTGGAATCGATATAGGTAGAGCTGCATAACACTAAGGGGCAGAAAACGCTGGTGGGAGTTGTGTACAGGCTACCTAACAGTAGTAGTGAGGTTGGGGATGGTATTAAACAGGAAATTAGAAATGTGTGCAATAAAGGAACAGCAGTTATAATGGGTGACTTCAATCTACATGTAGATTGGGTGAACCAAATTGGTAAGAGTGCTGAGGAAGAGGATTTCTTGGAGTGTATGCGGGATGGTTTTCTGAACCAACATGTCGAGGAACCAACTAGAGAGCAGGCCATTCTAGACTGGGTATTGAGCAATGAGGAAGGGTTAGTTAGCAATCTTGTCGTGAGAGGCCCCTTGGGTAAGAGTGACCATAATATGATGGAATTCTTCATTAAGATGGAGAGTGACATAGTTAATTCAGAAACAAAGGTTCTGAACTTGAAGAAGGGTAACTTTGAAGGTAAGAGATGTGAATTAGCTAAGATAGACTGGCAAATGATACTTAAAGGGTTGACAGTGGATATGCAATGGCAAGCATTTAAAGATTGCATGGATGAACTACAACAATTGTTCATCCCAGTTTGGCAAAAGAATAAACCAGGGAAGGTAGTGCACCCATAGCTGACAAGGGAAATTAGAGATAGTATCAATTCCAAAGAAGAAACATATACAAATTAGCCAGAAAAAGCGGCTCACCTGAGGACTGGGAGAAATTCAGAGTCCAGCAGAGGAAGACAAAGAGCTTAATTAGGAAAGGGAAAAAAGATTATGAGAGAAAACTGGCAGGGAACATATACACTGACTGTAAAAGCTTTTATAGATACGTGAAAAGAAAAAGATTGGTTAACACAAATGTAGGTCCCTTACAGTCGGAAACAGGTGAATTGATCATGGGGAACAAGGACATGGCAGACCAATTGAATAACTACTTTGGTTCTGTCTTCACTAAGGAGGACATAAATAATCTTCCAGAAATAGTAGGGGACAGAGGGTCTAGTGAGATGGAGGAACTGAGGGAAATACATGTTAGTAGGGAAGTGGTGTTAGGTGAATTGAAGGGATTGAAGGCAGATAAATCCCCAGAGCCAGATGGTCTGCATCCCAGAGTGCTTAAGGAAGTAGCCCAAGAAATAGTGGATGCATTAGTGATAATTTTTCAAAACTCTTTAGATTCTGGACTGGTTCCTGAGGATTGGAGGGTGGCTAATGTAACCCCGCTTTTTAAAAGAGGAGGGAGAGAGAAAGCGGGGAATTATAGACTGGTTAGCCTAACATCAACGGTAGGGAAAGTGCTAGAATCAGTTATCAAAGATATGATAACAGCACGTTTGGAAAGTGGTGAAATTATCAGACAAAGTCAGCATGGATTTGTGAAAGGAAAATCATGTCTGACGAATCTGATAGAATTTTTTGAGGATGTAACTAGTAGAGTGGATAGGGGAGAACCAGTGGATGTGGTATATTTGGATTTTCAAAAGGCAGGCTTTTGACAAGGTCCCACACAGGACATTAGTGTGCAAACTTAAAGCACATGGTATTGGGGGTATGGTATTAATGTGGATAGAGAATTGGTTGGCAGACAGGAAGCAAAGAGTGGGAATAAACGGGACCTTTTCAGAATGGCAGGCGGTGACTAGTGGGGTACCGCAAGGCTCAGTGCTGGGACCCCAGTTATTTACAATTTATATCAATGACTTAGACGAGGGAATTAAATGTAGCATCTCCAAGTCTGCGGATGACACGAAGCTGGGCGGCAGTGTTAGCTGTGAGGAGGATGCTAAGAGAATGCAGGATGACTTGTATAGGTTAGATGAGTGGGCAAATTCATGGCAGATGCAATTTAATGTGGATCAATGTGAGGTTATCCACTTTGGTGGCAAAAACAGGAAAACAGGTTATTATCTGAACGGTGGCCGATTAGGAAAAGGGGAGGTGCAATGAGACCTGGGTCTCATTTTCAACCTGTCATTGAAAGACACTTTCAACCTGTCATTGAAAGTGGGCATGCAGGTACAGCAGGCGGTGAAAAAGGCGAATGGTATGCTGGCATTCATAGCAAGAGGATTCGAGTACAGGAGTAGGGAGGTACTACTGCAGTTGTACAAGGCCTTGGTGAGACCACACCTGGAGTATTGTGTGCAGTTTTGGTCCCTAATCTGAGGAAAGACATTCTTGCCATAGAAGGAGTACAAAGAAGGTTCACCAGATTAATTCCTGGGATGGCAGGACTTTCATATGATGAAAGACTGGATCAACTAGGCTTATACTCGCTGGAATTTAGAAGATTGATGGGGGGATCTTATTGAGACGTATAAAATCTTAAAGGGATTGGACAGGCTAGATGCAGGAAGATTGTTCCCGATGTAGGGAAAGTCCAGAATGAGGGGTCACAATTTGAGGATAAAGGGGAAGCCTTTTAGCACTGAGATGAGGAAAAACTTCTTCACACAGAGAGTGGTGAATCTGTGGAATTCTCTGCCACAGGAAACAGTTGAGGCCAGTTCATTGGCTATATTTAAGAGGGAGTTAGATATGGCCCTTGTGGCTAAAGGGATTAGCGGATATGGAGGGAAGGCTGGTACAGGTTTCTGAGTTGGATGATCAGGCATGATCATACTGAATGGCAGTGCAGGCTCGAAGGGCCGAATGGCCTACTTCTGCACCTATTTTCTATGTTTCTATGATGTTACAAAGTGTAATAAAAGGGAAAGCACAAGAAGTTTATACAGCATTAAATGCTGAGCAAGCACTGGATTATGATATTGTCAAACAGTATATATTGAAGGTGTATGAGTTGGTTCCGGAAGCGTATAGAGAAAGTTGAAGAAATCTGTGGAAAATACTTATGAGGAATTTACTTACGGGAAATCTGTGTGTTTTGAGAGATGGGTTTCCTCTAAAAATGTGAATGGGGAGTATAATAAATTATAAGAGTTGATTTTGCTGGAGGAATTTAAAAGGAGCATTCCTATTGAAGTAAGGACATACTTAAATGAAAGGGACACTGCTACATTGCAGGAGTCTGCTAAATTAGCTGATGAGTTTGCTTTAATTCGTAAGAATAAATTTTCTCCATGTAGGATTTTTAAAAGGAAAATTAGCACAGAGAGTCAAGGTAAACCCAAAATTAAATCTGAAGTTAGTGAGAAAGGTAAGGATGAAGGGAGACATGTGAAGGAAAGACATTTTGGTCCTATTTGTAATTAGTGTAAGAGACCTGGACATGTAATAGTTAACTGTTTTCGATTGAAAAATAAGGAGAAGGAAGCCGTCCCAGATGCTTGTGTGCAGCATATTGAAACACCTGTAAATCCACAGAGTTCGATAAATACAAATGAAGTTTTGTCAGAGTCTGACCAAGTTAAGAGGGGACATGAACATTTTATAGCTGAGGGATTTGTATCCTTCAGAAAGACTCTTCCTGTGTTGTAACCCGAGCTATGGCTAAAAAGACTGATGTGCAGGAAAAGGTTGTTATCCATGACTGTTCAACTCGAGATTCAAATTTTTTTGAGGATGTGTCAGAAACTTTCTTACCTTCATTATTTGATGAAGATTGTTGTAGTAAGTCTGACCATGAAAATTTGTCTTTATCTCGGAAGGAGATGATAGCAGAGCAGGGTAGAGATCCTGAGATAGTTAAATTAAAGGAACAACCTCTTCTAGATAGTGAAATTGAGATGGCACCAGTAGGATATTATTTTGAAAAGGGAGTATTAATGAGGAAGGGGAGATCTCCTACAGTTCCTGCAATTGAGGAATGGGAAGTTAATCACCAGGTAGTAGTTCCTAAGTTTATTGAAATGAGATTTTAACTATGGCTCATACTATTCCTTTGGGTGATCATCTAGGTGTAAAGAAAACTATGAACAAGGTTTTTTAACATTTTTGCTGGCCTAGTTTAAGAAAAGATGTGGTGACGTTTTGCAGAACGTGTCATACGTGTCAAATTGTGGGTAAACCTAATCAAGTTACTGCAGTGGCCCCACTGCAACCAATTCCAGCATTTGGTGAGCTGTTTTCAAAGATCATTGTAGACTGTGTAGGCCCATTGCCAAAAACTAAAACTGGACAGTAATATTTGTTGACCATTATGTGTACAGCATCTAGGTTTCCAGAGGCAATACTTCTTAGGAATATAACAGCCAGAATTGTGACAAAGGTTCTTATAAAATTCTTTACTTATTTTGGGTTGCCTAAGGAAATATAGTCTGATCAAGGTAGTAATTTTATGTCTGGATTGTTTCAGCAGATAGTTTATAAACTGGGAGCAAAACAGATTACCTCATCTGCATATCATCCAGAATCACAAGGAGCCTTGGAAAGATTCCATTCTATCCTTAAAACTATGATGAGGATGTACTGTGTGGAAAATGAAAAGGACTGGGATGAAGGCGTACATTTACTACTTTTTGCAGTAAGGGAGGCAGTGCAGGAATCATTAGGTTTTAGTCCTTTTGAACTTGCATAGAGTTCGAGAACCTTTGGCCTTGTTGAAAGAACAGTGGATTAATAAAGAGTTACACACTAATTTGCTGGATTATGTTTTGAAATATCAAGAGAGATTATATAAAGCTTGTAGCTTGACCAAGGAAAATTTAAGATTGGCTCAGGAGAAGATGAAGACTTGGTATGATAAGGAAGCTACAATGAAGTTATTTAAGCCTGGAGATAAGGTGTTGGTTCTTTTCCCGGTGCAAACAAACCCATTACAAGCTAAATTTCATGGTCTTTATGAGATTAAATCTAAAGTAAATGATGTGGATTACATGATTAAAACTCCAGATCAAAGAAAGCCAACACAGCTGTGTCATATAAATATGATAGAACCATATTATGAGAAACAGGCTGCTACTATGACTGTTGTGGTCAATAATGAGTCTGATCTTTATAAAAATGTAATGGATGATTCATCCGCAACTCATTTTAAACCCAACATTATTTCAGCCAGATTACCAAACTCAACAATTCTGGAAAATATTGATGAGAAATTAGCTCATTTACAGCTAGAGCAGAGAGAGCAGATGAAACAGTTAATTTTTAAATATAGGGCTTTATTTCCAGATGTTCCTAGAAGAACCACCGTAGCTTCGCATGATATAGATGTTGGAGAGGCAAAACCTATAAAACAACATCCATATGGATAAACAGGGAAAAATGTTAACTTGCTGAACAATAAATTAAGTATATGTTAGAGAATAATATTATTAGACCTTGAAATGCGAATTGAAGTTCACCGTGTGTTATGGTGCCTAAGCCAGACAATAGTATTAGGTTTTGTACAGATTACAGGAAGGTGAATGCTGTGACTAAAACTGATGCATATCCAATCCCTAGGGTAGATGATTGTGCAGATAAAGTTAGACAAGCCAAGTTCCTGACAAAGATTGATTTGTTAAAAGGTTATCGGTGTGTTCCATTGACGGATAGAGGTAGAGAGATTTCTGCATTTGTAACCCCATCCGGATTATATGAATATAACTTTCTATCATTTGGGATGAAGAATGCACCAGGTACTTTCCAAAGGATGATTAATAGTGTGATTCATGGGCTAAGAGATACAGATGCTTATACTGATGATTTAGTTACAGGAAATAATACGTGGAAAGCACATATTACTGCGGTGGAGAAACTGTTTGAAAGACTTTCAAAGCTAACTTAACTATTAACTTGGTTAAAAGTGAACTTGGTCATGCCACAGTGACCTACCTTGGTTATGTTGTAGGTTCAGGCTCGGTTTAGGAAAATGGTTAAGGAAATTAATCAAACTCCAAATCTCTTGGACTTTCGAATTTACCATTCTAAGAACTGTGTTCCAATTTACCACTTTAAGAACTGTTTTCTCATTTATTGCTTTAAGAACTAGTACTGAATAGCGATTTGTTAAATGGCCGCATAGCAGTTTACTTCTGGTTGAGATTTTTGTTTGTTTATTTTTTTTTTACTAATATTGATTTAATAAATGTTTGTTTATAAAACCTGACTCGATTGATATATTCATTGTTGCCGTTCACGTGACAGTCCTATATCTATCCTCAACTCTCTTTTACCCTTTCTATACTTAAGTAACTCTCGCTTTGTCTAGTTGCTTAATCTCATTTGTGTGGATGCTGTGTGATGTGTTCCCTTTTACAAATCAGTACAACAAAATATCAAACAGTACATAATATGCGATTAAACGATTAAGCTTTATAACTCTTAATTTGACTATATGGTTTGTGAAGAGAACAAAAAAGAAAAAGGGCCCATTCTTGTGAAACAGTCTGTTGCTCACTGATAAGCTGTTTGTCCACCATTGACCTCCTCTGAGCCTCACTGACCTTTGGGCTCTCGCTCCAACTCCACTCCATCTGAGTTGACCCAACTCTCTCCATTCGCGTCTTCTCTCCTCATCCCTCCCCGACAACAGACCCGCGAATTCCCGGCTCCCAGGCGCACAAGAAAGAACAACATCCTGTTCATTGGCTAGCATGCCCAGTTAACTCCAGTCATAACGCAAATACTGTATTGCTGCTACAGATAAACCATTACGTCAGCAGTGGAACATTACAGAGAAGTCATTGTATGAGCAGTGAAACCTTACAGCATGTAACACTTAAGAATACTTTTTGTGTCTTCTTTGATATTAGTCACTAGCTTCTGTTCATAATTCATATTTTCCTTCCTAATGATCATCTTTGTTTTCTTCTGCAAGTTTTTAAAAACTTCCTAATCCTCTATTTTCCCACTAACTGTTCCTTCCTAGGGTAGTTAAGAAAGCTTATGGGGTGTTAGCTTTCATAAGTCGAGGGATAGAGTTTAAGAGTCGCGATGTAATGATGCAGCTCTATAAAACTCTGGTTACGCCACACTTGGAGTACTGTATCCAGTTCTGGTCGCCTCACTATAGGAAGGATGTGGAAGCATTGGAAAGGGTACAGAGGAGATTTACCAGGATGCTGCCTGCTTAAAGTATGCATTATGATCAGAGATTAAGGGAGCTAGGGCTTTACTCTGGAGAGAAGGAGGATGAGAGGAGATATGATAGAGGTATACAAGATAGTAAGAGGAATAGATAGAGTGTATAGCCAGCACCTCTTCCCCAGGGCACCACTGCTCAATACAAGAGGACATGGCTTTAAGGTCAGGGGTGGGAAGTTCAAGGGGGATATTAGAGGAGGGTTTTTTACTCAGAGAGTGGTTGGTGCGTGGAATGCACTGCCTGAGTCAGTGGTGGAGGCAGATACACTGGTGAAGTTTAAGAGACTACTAGACAGGTATATGGAGGAATTTAAGTTGTGCTTATATGGAAGACAGAGCTTGAGGGTCGGCACAACATTGTGGGCCGAAGGGCCTGTACTGTGCTGTAGTATTCTATGTTCTCTGTTCCTTGTCTTTTACTTTTTCTTTGACTCTGACTTCACTTGTAAGCCATGGTAGTGTCCTTCTTGTTAAGAATTTATCTGTCTTGCACTTCCCTCATTTATTGCAGAAACTCCAGCCATTGCTGCTCTGCTGTTCTTCCTGCAAGAGTCCCTTTCCAGTCAACTTGACCTGGTCCCCTCTCATGCCATTGTAATTTCCTTTATTCTACTGAAATAACAAACATTGGAGTTTAGTTTCTCCTTCTCAAATTTCAAAGTGAACTCAATCATATTTTCTTTTTCAATCTTTTTATTAATTTCAAAATATAGAAACAAAACATAGCAATAATACAGATAATATGAGATGTATTGTCAATCATATTTTGATCACTGTCCCCAAGCGTTCCTTAACCATAAGCTCTGTTATCACCCCCGGATCACTGCACAACATCCAATCCAGCACAGCCAATCCCCCAGTGGGCTCAACAACAAACGGTTCTAAAAAGTGAACCCTCACACATTTTGCAGTTGCTCTCTCTTGAGGTCCAATACTGACCTGGTTTTCCCAATCCACTTTCACGTTAAAATCCCCAACGATTATCATGACTTTACCCTTCCGACGGGCCTCTTCTATCTGCTGCTGTAATTTTCAATCCACATCCCGACTGCTGTTTGGAGGCCTGTATACAACTGCCATTAGAGTCCATTTACCTTTGCCATTTCTTACCTCCAACCATAGAGACTCTACACCTTCCGAACCTATGTCATCGCTTTCTAATGATTTAATAGTATTTCTTATACACAAGGCCACACCACCCCCTCTGCCTACGAACCTATCTTTCCAATACACTGTATATCCTTGGATGTTCAGCTCCCAGTGGCAGCCGTCCTTTAGCCAAGTTTCAGAGGTGGCCACAACAGCTGCCAATCTGTAGCTGAATTTCAAGATCATCCATTTTATTTGTTATGCTGTGTGCATTCAAATATCACCCTTTCAGTCCAGTATTGAACGAACTTCAGCGAGTAAACGCTGGGGACAAACTGTGCAACAACTGCTCAGACTGCGGGAAGGAATTCACTCAGTCATCTCAACTGAATGAACATCACTGAGTTCACACTGGGTGGAAGCCGTTCATCTATTCCAACTGGGAATGAATTCACACTTTAATATCGCCTGCCTACACACCAGACTGTTGTCAGCAGTGAGAGGAGATTGACCTGCTCAGACTGCTAAAGCATTCACACACTTATCCACGCTGCAGAGACAGTGATCTGTTCACGCTGTGGTGAGGGTGGTCACTAACTCTGAATGTAGGCTGGGTGTCAATCAGTCATTCATCCTTGTGGCACCCTACTGAGCTTTGACCCATCGTTAATCGGAGTGAGCTCAGGATTGCTGTGTGCACGGTAGTGTGAGTTCAGGATGGCTGTGTGCACGGGTGTGTGAGTTCAGGATTGCTGTTTGTACACGGGAGTGGGAATTCAGGATTGCTGTGTGCATGGGAGTCGTAGTTCAGGATTGCTGTGTGCACGGGAGTGTGAGTTTAGGATTGCTGTGTGTGCACAGGAGAGTGAGTTCAGGATGGCTGTGTGCACGGGAGTGTGAGTTCAGGATTGCTGTGTGCGCGGGAGTGAGAGTTCAGGATGGCTGTGTTCACGGGAGTGAGAGTTCAGGATTGCTGTGTGTGCACGAGAGTGTGAGTTCAGGATGGCTGCGTGCACGGGAGTGTGAGTTCAGGATTGCCGTGTGCACGGGCGTGTGAGCTCAGGATTGCTGTGTGCACGGGAGTGTGAGTTGAGGATGGCTGTCTGCACGGGTGTGTGAGTTCAGGATTGCTGTTTGTACACGGGAGTGGGAGTTCAGGATTGCTGTGTGCATGGGAGTGGTAGTTCAGGATTGCTGTGTGCACGGGAGTGTGAGTTCAGGATTGCTGTGTTTGCACAGGAGTGTGAGGTCAGGATCGCCGTGTGCACGGGAGTGTGAGTTCCGGATTGCTGTGTGCACGGCAGTGTCAGTTCAGAATTGCTGTGTGTGCACGGGAGTGTGAGTTCAGGATTGCTGTGTGTGCACGCGAGAGTGAGTTCAGGATTGCCGTGTGCACGGGAGTGTGAGTTCAGGATTGCCGTGTTCACGGGAGTGTGATTTCAGGATGGCTGTGTGCACAGGAGTGTGAGTTCAGGATTGCTGTGTGCACGGGAGTGTGAGTTCAGGATTGCTGTGTGCACGGGAGTGTGAGTTCAGGATGGCTGTGTGCACGGCAGTGTCAGTTCAGAATTGCTGTGTGTGCACGGGAGTGTGAGTTCAGGATTGCCGTGTGCACGGGAGTGTGAGTTCAGGATGGCTGTGTTCACGGGAGTGTGAGTTCAGGATTGCTGTGTGCACGGGAGTGTGGGTTCAGGATGGCTGTGTTCACGGGAATGTGAGTTCAGGATTGCTGTATTCACGGGAGTGTGAGTTCACCATTGCTGTGTTCACGGGAGTGTGAGTTCAGGATGGCTGCGTGCACGGGAGTGTGAGTTCAGGATTGCCGTGTGCACGGGGGTGTGAGCTCAGGATTCCTGTGTGCACGGGCGTGTGAGTTCAGGATGGCTGTGTGCACGGGTGTGTGAGTTCAGGATTGCTGTTTGTACACGGGAGTGGGAGTTCAGGATTGCTGTGTGCACGGGAGTGTGCGTTCAGCATTGTTGTGTGCAGGGGAGTTTGAGTTCAGGATTGCCGTGTTCACGGGAGTGTGAGTTCAAAATTGCTGTGCGCAGGGGAGTGTGAGTTCAGCATTGTTGTGTGCACGGGAGTGTGAGCTCAGGATGGCTGTGTGCACGGGAGTGTGTGTTCAGGATTGCCGTGTTCACGGGAGTGCGAGTTCAGGATTGCTGTTTGTGCACAGGAGTGTGAGTTCAGCATTGTTGTGTACACGGGAGAGTGAGTTCAGCATTGTTGTGTGCACGGGAGTGTGAGTTCAGGAAGGCTGTGTGCACGGGAGTGTGAGTTCAGGAATGCTGTGTTCACGGGAGCGTGAGTTCCGGATTGCTGCGTGCACGGGAGTGTGAGTTCAGGATTGCCGTGTTCACGGGAGTGTGATTTCAGGATTGCTGTGTGCACGGGAGTTTGAGTTCAGCATTGTTGTGTGCACGGGAGTGTGAGTTCAGGATTACCGTGTTCACGGGAGTGTGATTTCAGGATTGCTGTGTCACGGGAGTGTGAGTTCAGGATTGATGTTTGTACACGGGAGTGGGACTTCAGGAATGCTGTGTGTATGGGATTGTGAGTTCAGGATGGCTGTGTGCACGGGAGTGTGAGTTCAGGATTGCTGTGCGCACGGGAGTGTGAGTTCAGCATTGCTGTGTACACGGGAGTGTGAGTTCAGGATTGCCGTGTGCACGGGAGTGTGAGCTCAGGATGGCCGTGTGCACGGGTGTGTGAGTTCAGGATTGCTGTGTTCACGGGAGTGTGAGTTGCGGATTGCTGTGTGCACGGGAGTGAGAGTTCAGGATTGCTGTGTGTGCACGAGAGTGTGAGTTCAGGATGGCTGCGTGCACGGGAGTGTGAGTTCAGGATTGCCGTGTGCACGGGCGTGTGAGCTCAGGATTGCTGTGTGCACGGGAGTGTGAGTTGAGGATGGCTGTCTGCACGGGTGTGTGAGTTCAGGATTGCTGTTTGTACACGGGAGTGGGAGTTCAGGATTGCTGTGTGCATGGGAGTGGTAGTTCAGGATTGCTGTGTGCACGGGAGTGTGAGTTCAGGATGGCTGTGTGCACGGGAGTGTGAGTTCAGGATTGCCGTGTGCACGGGCGTGTGTGCTCAGGATTGCTGTGTGCACGGGAGTGTGAGTTCCGGATTGCTGTGTGCCCGGGAGTGTGCGTTCAGGATTGCCCTGTTCACGGGCGTTTGAGCTCAGGATTGCTTTGTGCGCGGGAGTGTGAGTTCAGGATGGCTGTGTTCACGGGAGTGTGAGTTCAGGATTGCTGTGTGCACGGGACTGTGAGTTCAGGATGGCTGTGTGCACGGGAGTGTGATTTCAGGATTGCTGTGTGCACGGGTGTGTGAGTTCAGGATTGCTGTTTGTACACGGGATTGTGAGTCCAGGATTGCTGTGTGCACGCGAGTGTGAGTTCAGGATTGCCGTGTGCTTGGGCGTGTGAGCTCAGGATTGCTGTGTGCACGGTAGTGTGAGTTCAGGATGGCTGTGTGCACGGGTGTGTGAGTTCAGGATTGCTGTTTGTACACGGGAGTGGGAATTCAGGATTGCTGTGTGCACGGGAGTGTGAGTTTAGGATTGCTGTGTGTGCACAGGAGAGTGAGTTCAGGATCGCCGTGTGCACGGGAGTGTGTGTTCCGGATTGCTGTGTGCACGGCAGTGTGAGTTCAGAATTGCTGTGTGTGCACGGGAGTGTGAGTTCAGGATTGCTGTGTGTGCACGAGAGTGTGAGTTCAGGATTGCTGTGTTCACGGGAGTGTGAGTTCACCATTGCTGTGTTCACGGGAGTGTGAGTTCAGGATGGCTGTGTGCACGGGAGTGTGAGTTCAGGATTGCTGTGTGCACGGGAGTGAGAGTTCAGGATGGCTGTGTTCACGGGAGTGAGAGTTCAGGATTGCTGTGTGTGCACGAGAGTGTGAGTTCAGGATGGCTGCGTGCACGGGAGTGTGAGTTCAGGATTGCCGTGTGCACGGGCGTGTGAGCTCAGGATTGCTGTGTGCACGGGAGTGTGAGTTCAGGATTGCTGTGTGCACGGGACTGTGAGTTCAGGATGGCTGTGTGCACGGGAGTGTGATTTCAGGATTGCTGTGTGCACGGGTGTGTGAGTTCAGGATTGCTGTTTGTACACGGGATTGTGAGTCCAGGATTGCTGTGTGCACGCGAGTGTGAGTTCAGGATTGCCGTGTGCTTGGGCGTGTGAGCTCAGGATTGCTGTGTGCACGGTAGTGTGAGTTCAGGATGGCTGTGTGCACGGGTGTGTGAGTTCAGGATTGCTGTTTGTACACGGGAGTGGGAATTCAGGATTGCTGTGTGCACGGGAGTGTGAGTTTAGGATTGCTGTGTGTGCACAGGAGAGTGAGTTCAGGATCGCCGTGTGCACGGGAGTGTGTGTTCCGGATTGCTGTGTGCACGGCAGTGTGAGTTCAGAATTGCTGTGTGTGCACGGGAGTGTGAGTTCAGGATTGCTGTGTGTGCACGAGAGTGTGAGTTCAGGATTGCTGTGTTCACGGGAGTGTGAGTTCACCATTGCTGTGTTCACGGGAGTGTGAGTTCAGGATGGCTGTGTGCACGGGAGTGTGAGTTCAGGATTGCTGTGTGCACGGGAGTGAGAGTTCAGGATGGCTGTGTTCACGGGAGTGAGAGTTCAGGATTGCTGTGTGTGCACGAGAGTGTGAGTTCAGGATGGCTGCGTGCACGGGAGTGTGAGTTCAGGATTGCCGTGTGCACGGGCGTGTGAGCTCAGGATTGCTGTGTGCACGGGAGTGTGAGTTGAGGATGGCTGTCTGCACGGGTGTGTGAGTTCAGGATTGCTGTTTGTACACGGGAGTGGGAGTTCAGGATTGCTGTGTGCATGGGAGTGGTAGTTCAGGATTGCTGTGTGCACGGGAGTGTGAGTTCAGTATGGCTGTGTGCACGGGAGTGTGAGTTCAGGATTGCCGTGTGCACGGGCGTGTGTGCTCAGGATTGCTGTGTGCACGGGAGTCTGAGTTCAGGATGGCTGTGTGCACGGGACTGTGAGTTGAGGAATGCTGTGTTCACGGGAGTGTGAGTTCAGGATGGCTGTGTGCACGGGTGTGTGAGTTCAGGATTACTGTTTGTACACGGGAGTGGGAGCTCAGGATTGCTGTGTGCATGGGAGTGTGAGTTCAGGATTGCTGTGTGCACGGGAGTGTGAGTTCAGGATTGCTGTGTGTGCACGGAAGTGTGAGTTCAGCATTGCTGTGTGCACGGGAGTGTGAGTTCCGGATTGCTGTGTGCCCGGGAGTGTGCGTTCAGGATTGCCCTGTTCACGGGCGTTTGAGCTCAGGATTGCTGAGTGCGCGGGAGTGTGAGTTTAGGATGGCTGTGTTCACGGGAGTGTGAGTTCAGGATTGCTGTGTGCACGGGACTGTGAGTTCAGGATGGCTGTGTGCACGGGAGTGTGATTTCAGGATTGCTGTGTGCACGGGTGTGTGAGTTCAGGATTGCTGTTTGTACACGGGATTGTGAGTCCAGGATTGCTGTGTGCACGCGAGTGTGAGTTCAGGATTGCCGTGTGCACGGGCGTGTGAGCTCAGGATTGCTGTGTGCACGGTAGTGTGAGTTCAGGATGGCTGTGTGCACGGGTGTGTGAGTTCAGGATTGCTGTTTGTACACGGGAGTGGGAATTCAGGATTGCTGTGTGCATGGGAGTCGTAGTTCAGGATTGCTGTGTGCACGGGAGTGTGAGTTTAGGATTGCTGTGTGTGCACAGGAGAGTCAGTTCAGGATCGCCGTGTGCACGGGAGTGTGTGTTCCGGATTGCTGTGTGCACGGCAGTGTGAGTTCAGAATTGCTGTGTGTGCACGGGAGTGTGAGTTCACCATTGCTGTGTTCACGGGAGTGTGAGTTCAGGATGGCTGTGTGCACGGGAGTGTGAGTTCAGGATTGCTGTGTGCACGGGAGTGAGAGTTCAGGATGGCTGTGTTCACGGGAGTGAGAGTTCAGGATTGCTGTGTGTGCACGAGAGTGTGAGTTCAGGATGGCTGCGTGCACGGGAGTGTGAGTTCAGGATTGCCGTGTGCACGGGCGTTTGAGCTCAGGATTGCTGTGTGCACGGGAGTGTGAGTTGAGGATGGCTGTCTGCACGGGTTTGTGAGTTCAGGATTGCTGTTTGTACACGGGAGTGGGAGTTCAGGATTGCTGTGTGCATGGGAGTGGTAGTTCAGGATTGCTGTGTGCACGGGAGCGTGAGTTCAGGATGGCTGTGTGCACGGGAATGTGAGTTCAGGATTGCCGTGTGCACGGGCGTGTGTGCTCAGGATTGCTGTGTGCACGGGAGTGTGAGTTCAGGATGGCTGTGTGCACGGGACTGTGAGTTGAGGAATGCTGTGTTCACGGGAGTGTGAGTTCAGGATGGCTGTGTGCACGGGTGTGTGAGTTCAGGATTACTGTTTGTACACGGGAGTGGGAGCTCAGGATTGCTGTGTGCATGGGAGTGTGAGTTCAGGATTGCTGTGTGCACGGGAGTGTGAGTTCAGGATTGCTGTGTGTGCACGGGAGTGTGAGTTCAGCATTGCTGTGTGCACGGGAGTGTGAGTTCCGGATTGCTGTGTGCCCGGGAGTGTGCGTTCAGGATTGCCCTGTTCACGGGCGTTTGAGCTCAGGATTGCTGTGTGCGCGGGAGTGTGAGTTCAGGATGGCTGTGTTCACGGGAGTGTGAGTTCAGGATTGCTGTGTGCACGGGACTGTGAGTTCAGGATGGCTGTGTGCACGGGAGTGTGATTTCAGGATTGCTGTGTGCACGGGTGTGTGAGTTCAGGATTGCTGTTTGTACACGGGATTGTGAGTCTAGGATTGCTGTGTGCACGCGAGTGTGAGTTCAGGATTGCCGTGTGCACGGGCGTGTGAGCTCAGGATTGCTGTGTGCACGGTAGTGTGAGTTCAGGATGGCTGTGTGCACGGGTGTGTGAGTTCAGGATTGTTGTTTGTACACGGGAGTGGGAATTCAGGATTGCTGTGTGCATGGGAGTCGTCGTTCAGGATTGCTGTGTGCACGGGAGTGTGAGTTTAGGATTGCTGTGTGTGCACAGGAGAGTGAGTTCAGGATTGCCGTGTGCACGGGAGTGTGTGTTCCGGATTGCTGTGTGCACGGCAGTGTGAGTTCAGAATTGCTGTGTGTGCACGGGAGTGTGAGTTCAGGATTGCTGTGTGTGCACGAGAGTGTGAGTTCAGGATTGCTGTGTTCACGGGAGTGTGAATTCACCATTGCTGTGTTCACGGGAGTGGGAGTTCAGGATGGCTGTGTGCACGGGAGTGTGAGTTCAGGATTGCTGTGTGCACGGGAGTGAGAGTTCAGGATGGCTGTGTTCACGGGAGTGAGAGTTCAGGATTGCTGTGTGTGCACGAGAGTGTGAGTTCAGGATGGCTGTGTGCACGGGAGTGTGAGTTGAGGAATGCTGTGTTCACGGGAGTGTGGGTTCAGGATGGCTGTGTGCACGGGTGTGTGAGTTCAGGATTACTGTTTGTACACGGGAGTGGGAGCTCAGGATTGCTGTGTGCATGGGAGTGTGAGTTCAGGATTGCTGTGTGCACGGGAGTGTGAGTTCAGGATTGCTGTGTGTGCACGGGAGTGTGAGTTCAGCATTGCTGTGTGCACGGGAGTGTGAGTTCCGGATTACTGTGTGCCCGGGAGTGTGCGTTCAGGATTGCCCTGTTCACGGGCGTTTGAGCTCAGGATTGCTGTGTGCGCGGGAGTGTGAGTTCAGGATGGCTGTGTTCACGGGAGTGTGAGTTCAGGATTGCTGTGTGCACGGGACTGTGAGTTCAGGATGGCTGTGTGCACGGGAGTGTGATTTCAGGATTGCTGTGTGCACGGGTGTGTGAGTTCAGGATTGCTGTTTGTACACGGGATTGTGAGTCCAGGATTGCTGTGTGCACGCGAGTGTGAGTTCAGGATTGCCGTGTGCACAGCGTGTGAGCTCAGGATTGCTGTGTGCACGGTAGTGTGAGTTCAGGATGGCTGTGTGCACGGGTGTGTGAGTTCAGGATTGCTGTTTGTACACGGGAGTGGGAACTCAGGATTGCTGTGTGCATGGGAGTCGTAGTTCAGGATTGTTGTGTGCACGGGAGTGTGAGTTTAGGATTGCTGTGTGTGCACAGGAGTGTGAGTTCAGGATCGCCGTGTGCACGGGAGTGTGTGTTCCGGATTGCTGTGTGCACGGCAGTGTGAGTTCAGAATTGTTGTGTGTGCACGGGAGTGTGAGTTCAGGATTGCTGTGTGTGCACGAGAGTGTGAGTTCAGGATTGCTGTGTTCACGGGAGTGTGAGTTCACCATTGCTGTGTTCACGGGAGTGTGAGTTCAGGATGGCTGTGTGCACGGGAGTGTGAGTTCAGGATTGCTGTGTGCACGGGAGTGAGAGTTCAGGATGGCTGTGTTCACGGGAGTGAGAGTTCAGGATTGCTGTGTGTGCACGAGAGTGTGAGTTCAGGATGGCTGTGTGCACGGGAGTGTGAGTTGAGGAATGCTGTGTTCACGGGAGTGTGGGTTCAGGATGGCTGTGTGCACGGGTGTGTGAGTTCAGGATTACTGTTTGTACACGGGAGTGGGAGCTCAGGATTGCTGTGTGCATGGGAGTGTGAGTTCAGGATTGCTGTGTGCACGGGAGTGTGAGTTCAGGATTGCTGTGTGTGCACGGGAGTGTGAGTTCAGCATTGCTGTGTGCACGGGAGTGTGAGTTCCGGATTACTGTGTGCCCGGGAGTGTGCGTTCAGGATTGCCCTGTTCACGGGCGTTTGAGCTCAGGATTGCTGTGTGCGCGGGAGTGTGAGTTCAGGATGGCTGTGTTCACGGGAGTGTGAGTTCAGGATTGCTGTGTGCACGGGACTGTGAGTTCAGGATGGCTGTGTGCACGGGAGTGTGATTTCAGGATTGCTGTGTGCACGGGTGTGTGAGTTCAGGATTGCTGTTTGTACACGGGATTGTGAGTCCAGGATTGCTGTGTGCACGCGAGTGTGAGTTCAGGATTGCCGTGTGCACGGGCGTGTGAGCTCAGGATGGCTGTGTGCACGGGTGTGTGAGTTCAGGATTGCTGTTTGTACACGGGAGTGGAAATTCAGGATTGCTGTGTGCATGGGAGTCGTCGTTCAGGATTGCTGTGTGCACGGGAGTGTGAGTTTAGGATTGCTGTGTGTGCACAGGAGAGTGAGTTCAGGATCGCCGTGTGCACGGGAGTGTGTGTTCCGGATTGCTGTGTGCACGGCAGTGTGAGTTCAGAATTGCTGTGTGTGCACGGGAGTGTGAGTTCAGGATTGCTGTGTGTGCACGAGAGTGTGAGTTCAGGATTGCTGTGTTCACGGGAGTGTGAGTTCAGGATGGCTGTGTGCACGGGAGTGTGAGTTCAGGATTGCTGTGTGCACGGGAGTGAGAGTTCAGGATGGCTGTGTTCACGGGAGTGAGAGTTCAGGATTGCTGTGTGTGCACGAGAGTGAGAGTTCAGGATGGCTGTGTGCACGGGAGTGTGAGTTGAGGAAAGCTGTGTTCACCGGAGTGTGGGTTCAGGATGGCTGTGTGCACGGGTGTGTGAGTTCAGGATTACTGTTTGTACACGGGAGTGGGAGCTCAGGATTGCTGTGTGCATGGGAGTGTGAGTTCAGGATTGCTGTGTGCACGGGAGTGTGAGTTCAGGATTGCTGTGTGTGCACGGGAGTGTGAGTTCAGCATTGCTGTGTGCACGGGAGTGTGAGTTCCGGATTACTGTGTGCCCGGGAGTGTGCGTTCAGGATTGCCCTGTTCACGGGCGTTTGAGCTCAGGATTGCTGTGTGCGCGGGAGTGTGAGTTCAGGATGGCTGTGTTCACGGGAGTGTGAGTTCAGGATTGCTGTGTGCACGGGACTGTGAGTTCAGGATGGCTGTGTGCACGGGAGTGTGATTTCAGGATTGCTGTGTGCACGGGTGTGTGAGTTCAGGATTGCTGTTTGTACACGGGATTGTGAGTCCAGGATTGCTGTGTGCACGCGAGTGTGAGTTCAGGATTGCCGTGTGCACGGGCGTGTGAGCTCAGGATTGCTGTGTGCACGGTAGTGTGAGTTCAGGATGGCTGTGTGCACGGGTGTGTGAGTTCAGGATTGCTTTCTGTACACGGGAGTGGGAATTCAGGATTGCTGTGTGCATGGGAGTCGTAGTTCAGGATTGCTGTGTGCACGGGAGTGTGAGTTTAGGATTGCTGTGTGTGCACAGGAGAGTGAGTTCAGGATCGCCGTGTGCACGGGAGTGTGTGTTCCGGATTGCTGTGTGCACGGCAGTGTGAGTTCAGAATTGCTGTGTGTGCACGGGAGTGTGAGTTCAGGATTGCTGTGTGTGCACGAGAGTGTGAGTTAGGGTTGCTGTGTTCACGGGAGTGTGAGTTCACCATTGCTGTGTTCACGGGAGTGTGAGTTCAGGATGGCTGTGTGCACGGGAGTGTGAGTTGAGGATTGCTGTGTGCGCGGGAGTGAGAGTTCAGGATGGCTGTGTTCACGGGAGTGTGAGTTCAGGATAGCTGTGTGCACGGGAGTGTGAGTTCAGGATTGCCGTGTGCACGGGCGTGTGAGCTCAGGATTGCTGTGTGCACGGGAGTGTGAGTTCAGGATGGGTGTGTGCACCGGTGTGTGAGTTCAGGATTGCTGTTTGTACACGAGAGTGGGAGTTCAGGATTGCTGTGTGCATGGGAGTAGTAGTTTAGGATTTCTGTGTGCATGGGAGTGTGAGTTCAGGATTGCAGTGGGTGCACAGGAGTGTGAGTTCAGGATTGATGTGTGCACGGGAGTGTGAGTTCAGGATGGCTGTGTGCACGGGAGTGTGAGTTCAGGAATGCTGTGTGCACGGTAGTGTGATTTCAGGTTTGCTGTGTGCACAGGAGAGTGAGTTCAGGATCGCCGTGTGCACGGGAGTGTGTGTTCCGGATGGCTGTGTGCACGGGTGTGTGAGTTCAGGATTGCTGTGTGCACGGGTGTGTGAGTTCAGGATTGCTGTGTGTGCACGAGAGTGTGAGTTCAGGATTGCTGTGTTCACGGGAGTGTGAGTTCAGCATTGCTGTGTTCACGGGAGTGTGAGTTCAGGATGGCTGTGTGCACGGGAGTGTGAGTTCAGGATTGCTGTGTGCACGGGAGTGAGAGTTCAGGATGGCTGTGTTCACGGGAGTGAGAGTTCAGGATTGCTGTGTGTGCACGAGAGTGTGAGTTCAGGATGGCTGCGTGCACGGGAGTGTGAGTTCAGGATTGCCGTGTGCACGGGCGTGTGAGCTCAGGATTGCTGTGTGCACGGGAGTGTGAGTTGAGGATGGCTGTCTGCACGGGTGTGTGAGTTCAGGATTGCTGTTTGTACACGGGAGTGGGAGTTCAGGATTGCTGTGTGCATGGGAGTGGTAGTTCAGGATTGCTGTGTGCATGGGAGTGTGAGTTCAGGATGGCTGTGTGCACGGGAGTGTGAGTTCAGGATTGCCGTGTGCACGGGCGTGTGTGCTCAGGATTGCTGTGTGCACGGGAGTGTGAGTTCAGGATGGCTGTGTGCACGGGACTGTGAGTTGAGGAATGCTGTGTTCACGGGAGTGTGAGTTCAGGATGGCTGTGTGCACGGGTGTGTGAGTTCAGGATTACTGTTTGTACACGGGAGTGGGAGCTCAGGATTGCTGTGTGCATGGGAGTGTGAGTTCAGGATTGCTGTGTGCACGGGAGTGTGAGTTCAGGATTGCTGTGTGAGCACGGAAGTGTGAGTTCAGCATTGCTGTGTGCACGGGAGTGCGAGTTCCGGATTGCTGTGTGCACGGGCGTGTGAGCTCAGGATTGCTGTGTGCACGGTAGTGTGAGTTCAGGATGGCTGTGTGCACGGGTGTGTGAGTTCAGGATTGCTGTTTGTACACGGGAGTGGGAATTCAGGATTGCTGTGTGCATGGGAGTCGTAGTTCAGGATTGCTGTGTGCACGGGAGTGTGAGTTTAGGATTGCTGTGTGTGCACAGGAGAGTGAGTTCAGGATCGCCGTGTGCACGGGAGTGTGTGTTCCGGATTGCTGTGTGCACGGCAGTGTGAGTTCAGAATTGCTGTGTGTGCACGGGAGGGTGACTTCAGCATTGCTGTGTGCACGGGAGTGTGAGTTCCGGATTGCTGTGTGCCCGGGAGTGTGCGTTCAGGATTGCCCTGTTCACGGGCGTTTGAGCTCAGGATTGCTGTGTGCGCGGGAGTGTGAGTTCAGGATGGCTGTGTGCACGGGAGTGTGAGTTCAGGATTGCTGTGTGCACGGGAGTGAGAGTTCAGGATGGCTGTGTTCACGGGAGTGAGAGTTCAGGATTGCTGTGTGTGCACGAGAGTGTGAGTTCAGGATGGCTGTGTTCACGGGAGTGTGAGTTCAGGATTGCTGTGTGCACGGGACTGTGAGTTCAGGATGGCTGTGTGCACGGGAGTGTGATTTCAGGATTGCTGTGTGCACGGGTGTGTGAGTTCAGGATTGCTGTTTGTACACGGGATTGTGAGTCCAGGATTGCTGTGTGCACGCGAGTGTGAGTTCAGGATTGCCGTGTGCACGGGCGTGTGAGCTCAGGATTGCTGTGTGCACGGTAGTGTGAGTTCAGGATGGCTGTGTGCACGGGTGTGTGAGTTCAGGATTGCTGTTTGTACACGGGAGTGGGAATTCAGGATTGCTGTGTGCATGGGAGTCGTCGTTCAGGATTGCTGTGTGCACGGGAGTGTGAGTTTAGGATTGCTGTGTGTGCACAGGAGAGTGAGTTCAGGATCGCCGTGTGCACGGGGTGTGTGCTCAGGATTGCTGTCTGCACGGGAGTGTGAGTTCAGGATGGCTGTGTGCACGGGAGTGTGAGTTGAGGAATGATGTGTTCACGGGAGTGTGAGTTCAGGATGGCTGTGTGCACGGGTGTGTGAGTTCAGGATTGCTGTGTGCACGGGAGTGTGAGTTCAGGATTGCTGTGTGTGCTCGAGAGTGTGAGTTCAGGATGGCTGTGTTCACGGGAGTGTGAGTTCACCATTGCTGTGTTCACGGGAGTGTGAGTTCAGGATGGCTGTGTGCACGGGAGTGTGAGTTCAGGATTGCTGTGTGCACGGGAGTGAGAGTTCAGGATGGCTGTGTTCACGGGAGTGAGAGTTCAGGATTGCTGTGTGTGCACGAGAGTGTGAGTTCAGGATGGCTGCGTGCACGGGAGTGTGAGTTCAGGATTGCCGTGTGCACGGGCGTGTGAGCTCAGGATTGCTGTGTGCACGGGAGTGTGAGTTGAGGATGGCTGTCTGCACGGGTGTGTGAGTTCAGGATTGCTGTTTGTACACGGGAGTGGGAGTTCAGGATTGCTGTGTGCATGGGAGTGGTAGTTCAGGATTGCTGTGTGCACGGGAGTGTGAGTTCAGTATGGCTGTGTGCACGGGAGTGTGAGTTCAGGATTGCCGTGTGCACGGGCGTGTGTGCTCAGGATTGCTGTGTGCACGGGTGTGTGAGTTCACCATTGCTGTGTTCACGGGAGTGTGAGTTCAGGATGGCTGTGTGCACGGGACTGTGAGTTGAGGAATGCTGTGTTCACGGGAGTGTGAGTTCAGGATGGCTGTGTGCACGGGTGTGTGAGTTCAGGATTACTGTTTGTACACGGGAGTGGGAGCTCAGGATTGCTGTGTGCATGGGAGTGTGAGTTCAGGATTGCTGTGTGCACGGGAGTGTGAGTTCAGGATTGCTGTGTGTGCACGGAAGTGTGAGTTCAGCATTGCTGTGTGCACGGGAGTGTGAGTTCCGGATTGCTGTGTGCCCGGGAGTGTGCGTTCAGGATTGCCCTGTTCACGGGCGTTTGAGCTCAGGATTGCTGAGTGCGCGGGAGTGTGAGTTTAGGATGGCTGTGTTCACGGGAGTGTGAGTTCAGGATTGCTGTGTGCACGGGACTGTGAGTTCAGGATGGCTGTGTGCACGGGAGTGTGATTTCAGGATTGCTGTGTGCACGGGTGTGTGAGTTCAGGATTGCTGTTTGTACACGGGATTGTGAGTCCAGGATTGCTGTGTGCACGCGAGTGTGAGTTCAGGATTGCCGTGTGCACGGGCGTGTGAGCTCAGGATTGCTGTGTGCACGGTAGTGTGAGTTCAGGATGGCTGTGTGCACGGGTGTGTGAGTTCAGGATTGCTGTTTGTACACGGGAGTGGGAATTCAGGATTGCTGTGTGCATGGGAGTCGTAGTTCAGGATTGCTGTGTGCACGGGAGTGTGAGTTTAGGATTGCTGTGTGTGCACAGGAGAGTCAGTTCAGGATCGCCGTGTGCACGGGAGTGTGTGTTCCGGATTGCTGTGTGCACGGCAGTGTGAGTTCAGAATTGCTGTGTGTGCACGGGAGTGTGAGTTCACCATTGCTGTGTTCACGGGAGTGTGAGTTCAGGATGGCTGTGTGCACGGGAGTGTGAGTTCAGGATTGCTGTGTGCACGGGAGTGAGAGTTCAGGATGGCTGTGTTCACGGGAGTGAGAGTTCAGGATTGCTGTGTGTGCACGAGAGTGTGAGTTCAGGATGGCTGCGTGCACGGGAGTGTGAGTTCAGGATTGCCGTGTGCACGGGCGTTTGAGCTCAGGATTGCTGTGTGCACGGGAGTGTGAGTTGAGGATGGCTGTCTGCACGGGTTTGTGAGTTCAGGATTGCTGTTTGTACACGGGAGTGGGAGTTCAGGATTGCTGTGTGCATGGGAGTGGTAGTTCAGGATTGGTGTGTGCACGGGAGCGTGAGTTCAGGATGGCTGTGTGCACGGGAATGTGAGTTCAGGATTGCCGTGTGCACGGGCGTGTGTGCTCAGGATTGCTGTGTGCACGGGAGTGTGAGTTCAGGATGGCTGTGTGCACGGGACTGTGAGTTGAGGAATGCTGTGTTCACGGGAGTGTGAGTTCAGGATGGCTGTGTGCACGGGTGTGTGAGTTCAGGATTACTGTTTGTACACGGGAGTGGGAGCTCAGGATTGCTGTGTGCATGGGAGTGTGAGTTCAGGATTGCTGTGTGCACGGGAGTGTGAGTTCAGGATTGCTGTGTGTGCACGGGAGTGTGAGTTCAGCATTGCTGTGTGCACGGGAGTGTGAGTTCCGGATTGCTGTGTGCCCGGGAGTGTGCGTTCAGGATTGCCCTGTTCACGGGCGTTTGAGCTCAGGATTGCTGTGTGCGCGGGAGTGTGAGTTCAGGATGGCTGTGTTCACGGGAGTGTGAGTTCAGGATTGCTGTGTGCACGGGACTGTGAGTTCAGGATGGCTGTGTGCACGGGAGTGTGATTTCAGGATTGCTGTGTGCACGGGTGTGTGAGTTCAGGATTGCTGTTTGTACACGGGATTGTGAGTCTAGGATTGCTGTGTGCACGCGAGTGTGAGTTCAGGATTGCCGTGTGCACGGGCGTGTGAGCTCAGGATTGCTGTGTGCACGGTAGTGTGAGTTCAGGATGGCTGTGTGCACGGGTGTGTGAGTTCAGGATTGTTGTTTGTACACGGGAGTGGGAATTCAGGATTGCTGTGTGCATGGGAGTCGTCGTTCAGGATTGCTGTGTGCACGGGAGTGTGAGTTTAGGATTGCTGTGTGTGCACAGGAGAGTGAGTTCAGGATTGCCGTGTGCACGGGAGTGTGTGTTCCGGATTGCTGTGTGCACGGCAGTGTGAGTTCAGAATTGCTGTGTGTGCACGGGAGTGTGAGTTCAGGATTGCTGTGTGTGCACGAGAGTGTGAGTTCAGGATTGCTGTGTTCACGGGAGTGTGAATTCACCATTGCTGTGTTCACGGGAGTGGGAGTTCAGGATGGCTGTGTGCACGGGAGTGTGAGTTCAGGATTGCTGTGTGCACGGGAGTGAGAGTTCAGGATGGCTGTGTTCACGGGAGTGAGAGTTCAGGATTGCTGTGTGTGCACGAGAGTGTGAGTTCAGGATGGCTGTGTGCACGGGAGTGTGAGTTGAGGAATGCTGTGTTCACGGGAGTGTGGGTTCAGGATGGCTGTGTGCACGGGTGTGTGAGTTCAGGATTACTGTTTGTACACGGGAGTGGGAGCTCAGGATTGCTGTGTGCATGGGAGTGTGAGTTCAGGATTGCTGTGTGCACGGGAGTGTGAGTTCAGGATTGCTGTGTGTGCACGGGAGTGTGAGTTCAGCATTGCTGTGTGCACGGGAGTGTGAGTTCCGGATTACTGTGTGCCCGGGAGTGTGCGTTCAGGATTGCCCTGTTCACGGGCGTTTGAGCTCAGGATTGCTGTGTGCGCGGGAGTGTGAGTTCAGGATTGCTGTGTGCACGGGACTGTGAGTTCAGGATGGCTGTGTGCACGGGAGTGTGATTTCAGGATTGCTGTGTGCACGGGTGTGTGAGTTCAGGATTGCTGTTTGTACACGGGATTGTGAGTCCAGGATTGCTGTGTGCACGCGAGTGTGAGTTCAGGATTGCCGTGTGCACAGCGTGTGAGCTCAGGATTGCTGTGTGCACGGTAGTGTGAGTTCAGGATGGCTGTGTGCACGGGTGTGTGAGTTCAGGATTGCTGTTTGTACACGGGAGTGGGAACTCAGGATTGCTGTGTGCATGGGAGTCGTAGTTCAGGATTGTTGTGTGCACGGGAGTGTGAGTTTAGGATTGCTGTGTGTGCACAGGAGTGTGAGTTCAGGATCGCCGTGTGCACGGGAGTGTGTGTTCCGGATTGCTGTGTGCACGGCAGTGTGAGTTCAGAATTGTTGTGTGTGCACGGGAGTGTGAGTTCAGGATTGCTGTGTGTGCACGAGAGTGTGAGTTCAGGATTGCTGTGTTCACGGGAGTGTGAGTTCACCATTGCTGTGTTCACGGGAGTGTGAGTTCAGGATGGCTGTGTGCACGGGAGAGTGAGTTCAGGATCGCCGTGTGCACGGGAGTGTGTGTTCCGGATTGCTGTGTGCACGGCAGTGTGAGTTCAGAATTGCTGTGTGTGCACGGGAGTGTGAGTTCAGCATTGCTGTGTGCACGGGAGTGTGAGTTCCGGATTGCTGTGTGCCCGGGAGTGTGCGTTCAATATTGTCCTGTTCACGGGCGTTTGAGCTCAGGATTGCTGTGTGCGCGGGAGTGTGAGTTCAGGATGGCTGTGTTCACGGGAGTGTGAGTTCAGGATTGCTGTGTGCACGGGACTGTGAGTTCAGGATGGCTGTGTGCACGGGAGTGTGATTTCAGGATTGCTGTGTGCACGGGTGTGTGAGTTCAGGATTGCTGTTTGTACACGGGATTGTGAGTCCAGGATTGCTGTGTGCACGCGAGTGTGAGTTCAGGATTGCCGTGTGCACGGGCGTGTGAGCTCAGGATTGCTGTGTGCACGGTAGTGTGAGTTCAGGATGGCTGTGTGCACGGGTGTGTGAGTTCAGGGTTGCTGTTTGTACACGGGAGTGGGAATTCAGGATTGCTGTGTGCATGGGAGTCGTCGTTCAGGATTGCTGTGTGCACGGGAGTGTGAGTTTAGGATTGCTGTGTGTGCACAGGAGAGTGAGTTCAGGATCGCCGTGTGCACGGGAGTGTGTGTTCCGGATTGCTGTGTGCACGGCAGTGTGAGTTCAGAATTGCTGTGTGTGCACGGGAGTGTGAGTTCAGGATTGCTGTGTGTGCACGAGAGTGTGAGTTCAGGATTGTTGTGTTCACGGGAGTGTGAGTTCACCATTGCTGTGTTCACGGGAGTGTGAGTTCAGGATGGCTGTGTGCACGGGAGTGTGAGTTCAGGATTGCTGTGTGCACGGGAGTGAGAGTTCAGGATGGCTGTGTTCACGGGAGTGAGAGTTCAGGATTGCTGTGTGTGCACGAGAGTGTGAGTTCAGGATGGCTGTGTGCACGGGAGTGTGAGTTGAGGAATGCTGTGTTCACGGGAGTGTGGGTTCAGGATGGCTGTGTGCACGGGTGTGTGAGTTCAGGATTACTGTTTGTACACGGGAGTGGGAGCTCAGGATTGCTGTGTGCATGGGAGTGTGAGTTCAGGATTGCTGTGTGCACGGGAGTGTGAGTTCAGGATTGCTGTGTGTGCACGGGAGTGTGAGTTCAGCATTGCTGTGTGCACGGGAGTGTGAGTTCCGGATTACTGTGTGCCCGGGAGTGTGCGTTCAGGATTGCCCTGTTCACGGGCGTTTGAGCTCAGGATTGCTGTGTGCGCGGGAGTGTGAGTTCAGGATGGCTGTGTTCACGGGAGTGTGAGTCCAGGATTGCTGTGTGCACGCGAGTGTGAGTTCAGGATTGCCGTGTGCACGGGCGTGTGAGCTCAGGATGGCTGTGTGCACGGGTGTGTGAGTTCAGGATTGCTGTTTGTACACGGGAGTGGAAATTCAGGATTGCTGTGTGCATGGGAGTCGTCGTTCAGGATTGCTGTGTGCACGGGAGTGTGAGTTTAGGATTGCTGTGTGTGCACAGGAGAGTGAGTTCAGGATCGCCGTGTGCACGGGAGTGTGTGTTCCGGATTGCTGTGTGCACGGCAGTGTGAGTTCAGAATTGCTGTGTGTGCACGGGAGTGTGAGTTCAGGATTGCTGTGTGTGCACGAGAGTGTGAGTTCAGGATTGCTGTGTTCACGGGAGTGTGAGTTCAGGATGGCTGTGTGCACGGGAGTGTGAGTTCAGGATTGCTGTGTGCACGGGAGTGAGAGTTCAGGATGGCTGTGTTCACGGGAGTGAGAGTTCAGGATTGCTGTGTGTGCACGAGAGTGTGAGTTCAGGATGGCTGTGTGCACGGGAGTGTGAGTTGAGGAATGCTGTGTTCACGGGAGTGTGGGTTCAGGATGGCTGTGTGCACGGGTGTGTGAGTTCAGGATTACTGTTTGTACACGGGAGTGGGAGCTCAGGATTGCTGTGTGCATGGGAGTGTGAGTTCAGGATTGCTGTGTGCACGGGAGTGTGAGTTCAGGATTGCTGTGTGTGCACGGGAGTGTGAGTTCAGCATTGCTGTGTGCACGGGAGTGTGAGTTCCGGATTACTGTGTGCCCGGGAGTGTGCGTTCAGGATTGCCCTGTTCACGGGCGTTTGAGCTCAGGATTGCTGTGTGCGCGGGAGTGTGAGTTCAGGATGGCTGTGTTCACGGGAGTGTGAGTTCAGGATTGCTGTGTGCACGGGACTGTGAGTTCAGGATGGCTGTGTGCACGGGAGTGTGATTTCAGGATTGCTGTGTGCACGGGTGTGTGAGTTCAGGATTGCTGTTTGTACACGGGATTGTGAGTCCAGGATTGCTGTGTGCACGCGAGTGTGAGTTCAGGATTGCCGTGTGCACGGGCGTGTGAGCTCAGGATTGCTGTGTGCACGGTAGTGTGAGTTCAGGATGGCTGTGTGCACAGGTGTGTGAGTTCAGGATTGCTGTTTGTACACGGGAGTGGGAATTCAGGATTGCTGTGTGCATGGGAGTCGTAGTTCAGGATTGCTGTGTGCACGGGAGTGTGAGTTTAGGATTGCTGTGTGTGCACAGGAGAGTGAGTTCAGGATCGCCGTGTGCACGGGAGTGTGTGTTCCGGATTGCTGTGTGCACGGCAGTGTGAGTTCAGAATTGCTGTGTGTGCACGGGAGTGTGAGTTCAGGATTGCTGTGTGTGCACGAGAGTGTGAGTTAGGGTTGCTGTGTTCACGGGAGTGTGAGTTCACCATTGCTGTGTTCACGGGAGTGTGAGTTCAGGATGGCTGTGTGCACGGGAGTGTGAGTTGAGGATTGCTGTGTGCGCGGGAGTGAGAGTTCAGGATGGCTGTGTTCACGGGAGTGTGAGTTCAGGATAGCTGTGTGCACGGGAGTGTGAGTTCAGGATTGCCGTGTGCACGGGCGTGTGAGCTCAGGATTGCTGTGTGCACGGGAGTGTGAGTTCAGGATGGGTGTGTGCACCGGTGTGTGAGTTCAGGATTGCTGTTTGTACACGAGAGTGGGAGTTCAGGATTGCTGTGTGCATGGGAGTAGTAGTTTAGGATTTCTGTGTGCATGGGAGTGTGAGTTCAGGATTGCAGTGGGTGCACAGGAGTGTGAGTTCAGGATTGATGTGTGCACGGGAGTGTGAGTTCAGGATGGCTGTGTGCACGGGAGTGTGAGTTCAGGAATGCTGTGTGCACGGTAGTGTGATTTCAGGTTTGCTGTGTGCACAGGAGTGTGCGTTCAGCATTGTTGTGTGCACGGGAGTGTGAGTTCAGGATTGCCGTGTTCACGGGAGTGTGAGTTCAGGATTGCTGTGTGCACGGGAGTGTGAGTTCAGGATTGCCGTGTTCACGGGAGTGTGAGTTCAGGATTGCTGTGCGCAGGGGAGTGTGAGTTCAGCATTGTTGTGTGCACGGGAGTGTGAGTTCAGGATTGCTGTGTGCACGGCAGTGTGAGTTCAGAATTGCTGTGTGTGCACGGGAGTGTGAGTTCAGGATTGCTGTGTGTGCACGAGAGTGTGAGTTCAGGATTGCTGTGTTCACGGGAGTGTGAGTTCACCATTGCTGTGTTCACGGGAGTGTGAGTTCAGGATGGCTGTGTGCACGGGAGTGTGAGTTCAGGATTGCTGTGTGCACGGGAGTGAGAGTTCAGGATGGCTGTGTTCACGGGAGTGAGAGTTCAGGATTGCTGTGTGTGCACGAGAGTGTGAGTTCAGGATGGCTGTGTGCACGGGAGTGTGAGTTGAGGAAAGCTGTGTTCACGGGAGTGTGGGTTCAGGATGGCTGTGTGCACGGGTGTGTGAGTTCAGGATTACTGTTTGTACACGGGAGTGGGAGCTCAGGATTGCTGTGTGCATGGGAGTGTGAGTTCAGGATTGCTGTGTGCACGGGAGTGTGAGTTCAGGATTGCTGTGTGTGCACGGGAGTGTGAGTTCAGCATTGCTGTGTGCACGGGAGTGTGAGTTCCGGATTACTGTGTGCCCGGGAGTGTGCGTTCAGGATTGCCCTGTTCACGGGCGTTTGAGCTCAGGATTGCTGTGTGCGCGGGAGTGTGAGTTCAGGATGGCTGTGTTCACGGGAGTGTGAGTTCAGGATTGCTGTGTGCACGGGACTGTGAGTTCAGGATGGCTGTGTGCACGGGAGTGTGATTTCAGGATTGCTGTATGCACGGGTGTGTGAGTTCAGGATTGCTGTTTGTACACGGGATTGTGAGTCCAGGATTGCTGTGTGCACGCGAGTGTGAGTTCAGGATTGCCGTGTGCACGGGCGTGTGAGCTCAGGATTGCTGTGTGCACGGTAGTGTGAGTTCAGGATGGCTGTGTGCACGGGTGTGTGAGTTCAGGATTGCTGTTTGTACACGGGAGTGGGAATTCAGGATTGCTGTGTGCATGGGAGTCGTAGTTCAGGATTGCTGTGTGCACGGGAGTGTGAGTTTAGGATTGCTGTGTGTGCACAGGAGAGTGAGTTCAGGATCGCCGTGTGCACGGGAGTGTGTGTTCCGGATTGCTGTGTGCACGGCAGTGTGAGTTCAGAATTGCTGTGTGTGCACGGGAGTGTGACTTCAGCATTGCTGTGTGCACGGGAGTGTGAGTTCCGGATTGCTGTGTGCCCGGGAGTGTGCGTTCAGGATTGCTGTGTGCACGGGAGTGTGAGTTTAGGATTGCTGTGTGTGCACAGGAGAGTGAGTTCAGGATCGCCGTGTGCACGGGAGTGTGTGTTCCGGATTGCTGTGTGCACGGCAGTGTGAGTTCAGAATTGCTGTGTGTGCACGGGAGTGTGACTTCAGCATTGCTGTGTGCACGGGAGTGTGAGTTCCGGATTGCTGTGTGCCCGGGAGTGTGCGTTCAGGATTGCCCTGTTCACGGGCGTTTGAGCTCAGGATTGCTGTGTGCGCGGGAGTGTGAGTTCAGGATGGCTGTGTTCACGGGAGTGTGAGTTCAGGATTGCTGTGTGCACGGGACTGTGAGTTCAGGATTGCTGTGTGCACGCGAGTGTGAGTTCAGGATTGCCGTGTGCACGGGCGTGTGAGCTCAGGATTGCTGTGTGCACGGTAGTGTGAGTTCAGGATGGCTGTGTGCACGGGTGTGTGAGTTCAGGATTGCTGTTTGTACACGGGAGTGGGAATTCAGGATTGCTGTGTGCATGGGAGTCGTCGTTCAGGATTGCTGTGTGCACGGGAGTGTGAGTTTAGGATTGCTGTGTGTGCACAGGAGAGTGAGTTCAGGATCGCCGTGTGCACGGGAGTGTGTGTTCCGGATTGCTGTGTGCACGGCAGTGTGAGTTCAGAATTGCTGTGTGTGCACGGGAGTGTGAGTTCAGGATTGCTGTGTGTGCACGAGAGTGTGAGTTAGGGTTGCTGTGTTCACGGGAGTGTGAGTTCACCATTGCTGTGTTCACGGGAGTGTGAGTTCAGGATGGCTGTGTGCACGGGAGTGTGAGTTGAGGATTGCTGTGTGCGCGGGAGTGAGAGTTCAGGATGGCTGTGTTCACGGGAGTGTGAGTTGAGGATAGCTGTGTGCACGGGAGTGTGAGTTCCGGATTGCCGTGTGCACGGGCGTGTGAGCTCAGGATTGCTGTGTGCACGGGAGTGTGAGTTCAGGATGGCTGTGTGCACCGGTGTGTGAGTTCAGGATTGCTGTTTGTACACGAGAGTGGGAGTTCAGGATTGCTGTGTGCATGGGAGTAGTAGTTTAGGATTTCTGTGTGCATGGGAGTGTGAGTTCAGGATTGCTGTGGGTGCACAGGAGTGTGAGTTCAGGATTGATGTGTGCACGGGAGTGTGAGTTCAGGATGGCTGTGTGCACGGGAGTGTGAGTTCAGGAATGCTGTGTGCACGGTAGTGTGATTTCAGGTTTGCTGTGTGCACAGGAGTGTGCGTTCAGCATTGTTGTGTGCACGGGAGTGTGAGTTCAGGATTGCCGTGTTCACGGGAGTGTGAGTTCAGGATTGCTGTGTGCACGGGAGTGTGAGTTCAGGATTGCCGTGTTCACGGGCGTGTGAGCTCAGGATTGCTGTGTGCGCGGGAGTGTGAGTTCAGGATTGCTGTGTGCACGCGAGTGTGAGTTCAGGATTGCCGTGTGCACGGGCGTGTGAGCTCAGGATTGCTGCGTGCACGGTAGTGTGAGTTCAGGATGGCTGTGTGCACGGGTGTGTGAGTTCAGGATTGCTGTTTGTACACGGGAGTGGGAATTCAGGATTGCTGTGTGCATGGGAGTCGTCGTTCAGGATTGCTGTGTGCACGGGAGTGTGAGTTTAGGATTGCTGTGTGTGCACAGGAGAGTGAGTTCAGGATCGCCGTGTGCACGGGAGTGTGTGTTCCGGATTGCTGTGTGCACGGCAGTGTGAGTTCAGAATTGCTGTGTGTGCACGGGAGTGTGAGTTCAGGATTGCTGTGTGTGCACGAGAGTGTGAGTTAGGGTTGCTGTGTTCACGGGAGTGTGAGTTCACCATTGCTGTGTTCACGGGAGTGTGAGTTCAGGATGGCTGTGTGCACGGGAGTGTGAGTTGAGGATTGCTGTGTGCGCGGGAGTGAGAGTTCAGGATGGCTGTGTTCACGGGAGTGTGAGTTCAGGATAGCTGTGTGCACGGGAGTGTGAGTTCCGGATTGCCGTGTGCACGGGCGTGTGAGCTCAGGATTGCTGTGTGCACGGGAGTGTGAGTTCAGGATGGCTGTGTGCACCGGTGTGTGAGTTCAGGATTGCTGTTTGTACACGAGAGTGGGAGTTCAGGATTGCTGTGTGCATGGGAGTAGTAGTTTAGGATTTCTGTGTGCATGGGAGTGTGAGTTCAGGATTGCTGTGGGTGCACAGGAGTGTGAGTTCAGGATTGATGTGTGCACGGGAGTGTGAGTTCAGGATGGCTGTGTGCACGGGAGTGTGAGTTCAGGAATGCTGTGTGCACG
The DNA here is from genome assembly GCF_030028105.1 of Mobula birostris. Lineage (NCBI taxonomy): Eukaryota > Metazoa > Chordata > Chondrichthyes > Myliobatiformes > Myliobatidae > Mobula > Mobula birostris. The sequence goes on from NC_092373.1 coordinate 209,387,163, forward strand.
GTAGTGTGATTTCAGGTTTGCTGTGTGCACAGGAGTGTGCGTTCAGCATTGTTGTGTGCACGGCAGTGTGAGTTCAGGATTGCCGTGTTCACGGGAGTGTGAGTTCAGGATTGCTGTGTGCACGGGAGTGTGATTTCAGGATTGCTGTGTGCACAGGAGTGTGCGTTCAGCATTGTTGTGTGCACGGGAGTGTGAGTTCAGGATGGTTGTGTGCACGGGAGTGTGAGTTCAGGATTGCCGTGTTCACGGGAGTGTGAGTTCAGGATTGCTGTGCGCAGGGGAGTGTGAGTTCAGCATTGTTGTGTGCACGGGAGTGTGAGTTCAGGATTGCTGTTTGTACACGGGAGTGGGAGATCAGGATTGCTGTGTGCACGCGAGTGTGAGTTCAGGATTGCCCTGTTCACGGGCGTGTGAGCTCAGGATTGCTGTGTGCGCGGGAGTGTGAGTTCAGGATGGCTGTGTTCACGGGAGTGAGCGTTCAGGATTGCTGTGTGCACGGGAGTGTGAGTTCAGGATGGCTGCGTGCACGGGAGTGTGAGTTCAGGATTGCCGTGTGCCCGGGCGTGTGAGCTCAGGATTGCTGTGTGCACGGGAGTGTGAGTTCAGGATGGCTGTGTGCACGGGTGTGTGAGTTCAGGATTGCTGTTTGTACACGGGAGTGTGAGTTCAGGATTGCTGTGTGCATGGGAGTAGTAGTTTAGGATTGCTGTGTGCACGGGAATGTGAGTTCAGGATTGCTGTGTGTGCACAGGAGTGTGAGTTCAGGATAGCTGTGTGCACGGGAGTGTGAGTTCAGAAAGGCTGTGTGCACAAGAGTGTGAGTCCAGGATGGCTGTGTTCACGGGAGTGTGAGTTCAGGATGGCTGTGTTCACGGGAGTGTGAGTTCAGGATTGCTGTGTGCACGGGACTGTGAGTTCCGGATTGCCGTGTTCACGGGAGTGTGAGTTCAGGATTGCTGTGTGTGCACGGGATGTGAGTTCAGGATTGTTGTGTGTGCACGCGAGTGTGAGTTCAGGATTGCCGTGTGCACGGGAGTGTGAGGTCAGGATTGCCGTGTTCACGGGAGTGTGATTTCAGATTTCTGTGTGCACGGGAGTGTGAGTTCAGGATGGCTATGTTCACGGGAGTGTCAGTTCAGGATTGCTGTGTGTGCACGCGAGTGTGAGTTCAGGATTGCCGTGTGCACGGGAGCGTGAGTTCAGGATTGCCGTGTTCACGGGAGTGTGAGTTCAGGATTATTGTGTGTGCACGGGTGTGTGAGTACAGCATTGTTGTGTGCACGGGAGTGTGAGTTCAGGATTGCTGTGTGCACGCGAGTGTGAGTTCAGGATTCCCGTGTGCACGGGCGCGTGAGCTCAGGATTGCTGTGTGCACGGTAGTGTGAGTTCAGGATGGCTGTGTGCACGGGTGTGTGAGTTCAGGATTGCTGTTTGTACGCGGGATTGGGAGTTCAGGATAGCTGTGTGCATAGGAGTTGTAGTTCAGGATTGCTGTGTGCACGGGAGTGTGAGTTCAGGATTGCTGTGTTCACGGGAGTGTGAGTTCACCATTGCTGTGTTCACGGGAGTGTGAGTTCAGGATGGCTGTGTGCACGGGAGTGTGAGTTCAGGATTGCTGTGTGCGCGGGAGTGAGAGTTCAGGATGGCTGCGTTCACGGGAGTGTGAGTTCAGGATAGCTGTGTGCACGGGAGTGTGAGTTCAGGATGGCTGCGTGCACGGGAGTGTGAGTTCAGGATTGCCGTGTGCACGGGCGTGTGAGCTCAGGATTGCTGTGTGCACGGGAGTGTGAGTTCAGGATGGCTGTGTGCACCGGTTTGTGAGTTCAGGATTGCTGTTTGTACACGAGAGTGGGAGTTCAGGATTGCTGTGTGCATGGGAGTAGTAGTTTAGGATTTCTGTGTGCATGGGAGTGTGAGTTCAGGATTGCTGTGTGTGCACAGGAGTGTGAGTTCAGGATTGATGTGTGCACGGGAGTGTGAGTTCAGGATGGCTGTGTACACGGGAGTGTGAGTTCAGGATTGCTGTGTGCACGGGAGTGTGAGTTCAGGATTGCTGTGTGTGCACGGGAGTGTGAGTTCAGCATTGCTGTGTGCACGGGAGTGTGAGTTCAGCATTGCTGTGTGCACGGGAGTGTGAGTTCCGGATTGCTGTGTGCCCGGGAGTGTGCGTTCAGGATTGCCCTGTTCACGGGCGTTTGAACTCAGGATTGCTGTGTGCGCGGGAGTGTGAGTTCAGGATGGCTGTGTTCACGGGAGTGTGAGTTCAGGATTGCTGTGTGCACGGGACTGTGAGTTCAGGATGGCTGTGTGCACGGGAGTGTGATTTCAGGATTGCTGTGTGCACGGGTGTGTGAGTTCAGGATTGCTGTTTGTACACGGGACTGTGAGTCCAGGATTGCTGTGTGCACGCGAGTGTGAGTTCAGGATTGCCGTGTGCACGGGCGTGTGAGCTCAGGATTGCTGTGTGCACGGTAGTGTGAGTTCAGGATGGCTGTGTGCACGGGTGTGTGAGTTCAGGATTGCTGTTTGTACACGGGAGTGGGAATTCAGGATTGCTGTGTGCATGGGAGTCGTCGTTCAGGATTGCTGTGTGCACGGGAGTGTGAGTTTAGGATTGCTGTGTGTGCACAGGAGAGTGAGTTCAGGATCGCCGTGTGCACGGGGTGTGTGCTCAGGATTGCTGTCTGCACGGGAGTGTGAGTTCAGGATGGCTGTGTGCACGGGAGTGTGAGTTGAGGAATGATGTGTTCACGGGAGTGTGAGTTCAGGATGGCTGTGTGCACGGGTGTGTGAGTTCAGGATTACTGTTTGTACACGGGAGTGGGAGCTCAGGATTGCTGTGTGCATGGGAGTGTGAGTTCAGGATTGCTGTGTGCACGGGAGTGTGAGTTCAGGATTGCTGTGTGTGCACGAGAGTGTGAGTTCAGGATTGCTGTGTTCACGGGAGTGTGAGTTCACCATTGCTGTGTTCACGGGAGTGTGAGTTCAGGATGGCTGTGTGCACGGGAGTGTGAGTTCAGGATTGCTGTGTGCACGGGAGTGAGAGTTCAGGATGGCTGTGTTCACGGGAGTGAGAGTTCAGGATTGCTGTGTGTGCACGAGAGTGTGAGTTCAGGATGGCTGCGTGCACGGGAGTGTGAGTTCAGGATTGCCGTGTGCACGGGCGTGTGAGCTCAGGATTGCTGTGTGCACGGGAGTGTGAGTTGAGGATGGCTGTCTGCACGGGTGTGTGAGTTCAGGATTGCTGTTTGTACACGGGAGTGGGAGTTCAGGATTGCTGTGTGCATGGGAGTGGTAGTTCAGGATTGCTGTGTGCACGGGAGTGTGAGTTCAGGATGGCTGTGTGCACGGGAGTGTGAGTTCAGGATTGCCGTGTGCACGGGCGTGTGTGCTCAGGATTGCTGTGTGCACGGGAGTGTGAGTTCAGGATGGCTGTGTGCACGGGACTGTGAGTTGAGGAATGCTGTGTTCACGGGACTGTGAGTTCAGGATGGCTGTGTGCACGGGAGTGTGATTTCAGGATTGCTGTGTGCACGGGTGTGTGAGTTCAGGATTGCTGTTTGTACACGGGATTGTGAGTCCAGGATTGCTGTGTGCACGCGAGTGTGAGTTCAGGATTGCCGTGTGCACGGGCGTGTGAGCTCAGGATTGCTGTGTCCACGGTAGTGTGAGTTCAGGATGGCTGTGTGCACGGGTGTGTGAGTTCAGGATTGCTGTTTGTACACGGGAGTGGGAATTCAGGATTGCTGTGTGCATGGGAGTCGTAGTTCAGGATTGCTGTGTGCACGGGAGTGTGAGTTTAGGATTGCTGTGTGTGCACAGGAGAGTGAGTTCAGGATCGCCGTGTGCACGGGAGTGTGTGTTCCGGATTGCTGTGTGCACGGCAGTGTGAGTTCAGAATTGCTGTGTGTGCACGGGAGTGTGAGTTCACCATTGCTGTGTTTACGGGAGTGTGAGTTCAGGATGGCTGTGTTCACGGGAGTGTGAGTTCAGGATTGCTGTGTGCACGGGAGTGAGAGTTCAGGATTGCCGTGTGCACGGGCGTGTGTGCTCAGGATTGCTGTGTGCACGGGAGTGTGAGTTCCGGATTGCTGTGTGCCCGGGAGTGTGCGTTCAGGATTGCCCTGTGCACGCGAGTGTGAGTTCAGGATTGCCGTGTGCACGGGCGTGTGAGCTCAGGATGGCTGTGTGCACGGGTGTGTGAGTTCAGGATTGCTGTTTGTACACGGGAGTGGAAATTCAGGATTGCTGTGTGCATGGGAGTCGTCGTTCAGGATTGCTGTGTGCACGGGAGTGTGAGTTTAGGATTGCTGTGTGTGCACAGGAGAGTGAGTTCAGGATCGCCGTGTGCACGGGAGTGTGTGTTCCGGATTGCTGTGTGCACGGCAGTGTGAGTTCAGAATTGCTGTGTGTGCACGGGAGTGTGAGTTCAGGATTGCTGTGTGTGCACGAGAGTGTGAGTTCAGGATTGCTGTGTTCACGGGAGTGTGAGTTCAGGATGGCTGTGTGCACGGGAGTGTGAGTTCAGGATTGCTGTGTGCACGGGAGTGAGAGTTCAGGATGGCTGTGTTCACGGGAGTGAGAGTTCAGGATTGCTGTGTGTGCACGAGAGTGTGAGTTCAGGATGGCTGTGTGCACGGGAGTGTGAGTTCAGGATTGCTGTGTGTGCACGGGAGTGTGAGTTCAGCATTGCTGTGTGCACGGGAGTGTGAGTTCCGGATTACTGTGTGCCCGGGAGTGTGCGTTCAGGATTGCCCTGTTCACGGGCGTTTGAGCTCAGGATTGCTGTGTGCGCGGGAGTGTGAGTTCAGGATGGCTGTGTTCACGGGAGTGTGAGTTCAGGATTGCTGTGTGCACGGGACTGTGAGTTCAGGATGGCTGTGTGCACGGGAGTGTGATTTCAGGATTGCTGTGTGCACGGGTGTGTGAGTTCAGGATTGCTGTTTGTACACGGGATTGTGAGTCCAGGATTGCTGTGTGCACGCGAGTGTGAGTTCAGGATTGCCGTGTGCACGGGCGTGTGAGCTCAGGATTGCTGTGTGCACGGTAGTGTGAGTTCAGGATGGCTGTGTGCACGGGTGTGTGAGTTCAGGATTGCTTTCTGTACACGGGAGTGGGAATTCAGGATTGCTGTGTGCATGGGAGTCGTAGTTCAGGATTGCTGTGTGCACGGGAGTGTGAGTTTAGGATTGCTGTGTGTGCACAGGAGAGTGAGTTCAGGATCGCCGTGTGCACGGGAGTGTGTGTTCCGGATTGCTGTGTGCACGGCAGTGTGAGTTCAGAATTGCTGTGTGTGCACGGGAGTGTGAGTTCAGGATTGCTGTGTGTGCACGAGAGTGTGAGTTAGGGTTGCTGTGTTCACGGGAGTGTGAGTTCACCATTGCTGTGTTCACGGGAGTGTGAGTTCAGGATGGCTGTGTGCACGGGAGTGTGAGTTGAGGATTGCTGTGTGCGCGGGAGTGAGAGTTCAGGATGGCTGTGTTCACGGGAGTGTGAGTTCAGGATAGATGTGTGCACGGGAGTGTGAGTTCAGGATTGCCGTGTGCACGGGCGTGTGAGCTCAGGATTGCTGTGTGCACGGGAGTGTGAGTTCAGGATGGGTGTGTGCACCGGTGTGTGAGTTCAGGATTGCTGTTTGTACACGAGAGTGGGAGTTCAGGATTGCTGTGTGCATGGGAGTAGTAGTTTAGGATTTCTGTGTGCATGGGAGTGTGAGTTCAGGATTGCAGTGGGTGCACAGGAGTGTGAGTTCAGGATTGATGTGTGCACGGGAGTGTGAGTTCAGGATGGCTGTGTGCACGGGAGTGTGAGTTCAGGAATGCTGTGTGCACGGTAGTGTGATTTCAGGTTTGCTGTGTGCACAGGAGAGTGAGTTCAGGATCGCCGTGTGCACGGGAGTGTGTGTTCCGGATGGCTGTGTGCACGGGTGTGTGAGTTCAGGATTGCTGTGTGCACGGGTGTGTGAGTTCAGGATTGCTGTGTGTGCACGAGAGTGTGAGTTCAGGATTGCTGTGTTCACGGGAGTGTGAGTTCAGCATTGCTGTGTTCACGGGAGTGTGAGTTCAGGATGGCTGTGTGCACGGGAGTGTGAGTTCAGGATTGCTGTGTGCACGGGAGTGAGAGTTCAGGATGGCTGTGTTCACGGGAGTGAGAGTTCAGGATTGCTGTGTGTGCACGAGAGTGTGAGTTCAGGATGGCTGCGTGCACGGGAGTGTGAGTTCAGGATTGCCGTGTGCACGGGCGTGTGAGCTCAGGATTGCTGTGTGCACGGGAGTGTGAGTTGAGGATGGCTGTCTGCACGGGTGTGTGAGTTCAGGATTGCTGTTTGTACACGGGAGTGGGAGTTCAGGATTGCTGTGTGCATGGGAGTGGTAGTTCAGGATTGCTGTGTGCATGGGAGTGTGAGTTCAGGATGGCTGTGTGCACGGGAGTGTGAGTTCAGGATTGCCGTGTGCACGGGCGTGTGTGCTCAGGATTGCTGTGTGCACGGGAGTGTGAGTTCAGGATGGCTGTGTGCACGGGACTGTGAGTTGAGGAATGCTGTGTTCACGGGAGTGTGAGTTCAGGATGGCTGTGTGCACGGGTGTGTGAGTTCAGGATTACTGTTTGTACACGGGAGTGGGAGCTCAGGATTGCTGTGTGCATGGGAGTGTGAGTTCAGGATTGCTGTGTGCACGGGAGTGTGAGTTCAGGATTGCTGTGTGAGCACGGAAGTGTGAGTTCAGCATTGCTGTGTGCACGGGAGTGCGAGTTCCGGATTGCTGTGTGCACGGGCGTGTGAGCTCAGGATTGCTGTGTGCACGGTAGTGTGAGTTCAGGATGGCTGTGTGCACGGGTGTGTGAGTTCAGGATTGCTGTTTGTACACGGGAGTGGGAATTCAGGATTGCTGTGTGCATGGGAGTCGTAGTTCAGGATTGCTGTGTGCACGGGAGTGTGAGTTTAGGATTGCTGTGTGTGCACAGGAGAGTGAGTTCAGGATCGCCGTGTGCACGGGAGTGTGTGTTCCGGATTGCTGTGTGCACGGCAGTGTGAGTTCAGAATTGCTGTGTGTGCACGGGAGGGTGACTTCAGCATTGCTGTGTGCACGGGAGTGTGAGTTCCGGATTGCTGTGTGCCCGGGAGTGTGCGTTCAGGATTGCCCTGTTCACGGGCGTTTGAGCTCAGGATTGCTGTGTGCGCGGGAGTGTGAGTTCAGGATGGCTGTGTGCACGGGAGTGTGAGTTCAGGATTGCTGTGTGCACGGGAGTGAGAGTTCAGGATGGCTGTGTTCACGGGAGTGAGAGTTCAGGATTGCTGTGTGTGCACGAGAGTGTGAGTTCAGGATGGCTGTGTTCACGGGAGTGTGAGTTCAGGATTGCTGTGTGCACGGGACTGTGAGTTCAGGATGGCTGTGTGCACGGGAGTGTGATTTCAGGATTGCTGTGTGCACGGGTGTGTGAGTTCAGGATTGCTGTTTGTACACGGGATTGTGAGTCCAGGATTGCTGTGTGCACGCGAGTGTGAGTTCAGGATTGCCGTGTGCACGGGCGTGTGAGCTCAGGATTGCTGTGTGCACGGTAGTGTGAGTTCAGGATGGCTGTGTGCACGGGTGTGTGAGTTCAGGATTGCTGTTTGTACACGGGAGTGGGAATTCAGGATTGCTGTGTGCATGGGAGTCGTCGTTCAGGATTGCTGTGTGCACGGGAGTGTGAGTTTAGGATTGCTGTGTGTGCACAGGAGAGTGAGTTCAGGATCGCCGTGTGCACGGGGTGTGTGCTCAGGATTGCTGTCTGCACGGGAGTGTGAGTTCAGGATGGCTGTGTGCACGGGAGTGTGAGTTGAGGAATGATGTGTTCACGGGAGTGTGAGTTCAGGATGGCTGTGTGCACGGGTGTGTGAGTTCAGGATTGCTGTGTGCACGGGAGTGTGAGTTCAGGATTGCTGTGTGTGCTCGAGAGTGTGAGTTCAGGATGGCTGTGTTCACGGGAGTGTGAGTTCACCATTGCTGTGTTCACGGGAGTGTGAGTTCAGGATGGCTGTGTGCACGGGAGTGTGAGTTCAGGATTGCTGTGTGCACGGGAGTGAGAGTTCAGGATGGCTGTGTTCACGGGAGTGAGAGTTCAGGATTGCTGTGTGTGCACGAGAGTGTGAGTTCAGGATGGCTGCGTGCACGGGAGTGTGAGTTCAGGATTGCCGTGTGCACGGGCGTGTGAGCTCAGGATTGCTGTGTGCACGGGAGTGTGAGTTGAGGATGGCTGTCTGCACGGGTGTGTGAGTTCAGGATTGCTGTTTGTACACGGGAGTGGGAGTTCAGGATTGCTGTGTGCATGGGAGTGGTAGTTCAGGATTGCTGTGTGCACGGGAGTGTGAGTTCAGTATGGCTGTGTGCACGGGAGTGTGAGTTCAGGATTGCCGTGTGCACGGGCGTGTGTGCTCAGGATTGCTGTGTGCACGGGAGTCTGAGTTCAGGATGGCTGTGTGCACGGGACTGTGAGTTGAGGAATGCTGTGTTCACGGGAGTGTGAGTTCAGGATGGCTGTGTGCACGGGTGTGTGAGTTCAGGATTACTGTTTGTACACGGGAGTGGGAGCTCAGGATTGCTGTGTGCATGGGAGTGTGAGTTCAGGATTGCTGTGTGCACGGGAGTGTGAGTTCAGGATTGCTGTGTGTGCACGGAAGTGTGAGTTCAGCATTGCTGTGTGCACGGGAGTGTGAGTTCCGGATTGCTGTGTGCCCGGGAGTGTGCGTTCAGGATTGCCCTGTTCACGGGCGTTTGAGCTCAGGATTGCTGAGTGCGCGGGAGTGTGAGTTTAGGATGGCTGTGTTCACGGGAGTGTGAGTTCAGGATTGCTGTGTGCACGGGACTGTGAGTTCAGGATGGCTGTGTGCACGGGAGTGTGATTTCAGGATTGCTGTGTGCACGGGTGTGTGAGTTCAGGATTGCTGTTTGTACACGGGATTGTGAGTCCAGGATTGCTGTGTGCACGCGAGTGTGAGTTCAGGATTGCCGTGTGCACGGGCGTGTGAGCTCAGGATTGCTGTGTGCACGGTAGTGTGAGTTCAGGATGGCTGTGTGCACGGGTGTGTGAGTTCAGGATTGCTGTTTGTACACGGGAGTGGGAATTCAGGATTGCTGTGTGCATGGGAGTCGTAGTTCAGGATTGCTGTGTGCACGGGAGTGTGAGTTTAGGATTGCTGTGTGTGCACAGGAGAGTCAGTTCAGGATCGCCGTGTGCACGGGAGTGTGTGTTCCGGATTGCTGTGTGCACGGCAGTGTGAGTTCAGAATTGCTGTGTGTGCACGGGAGTGTGAGTTCACCATTGCTGTGTTCACGGGAGTGTGAGTTCAGGATGGCTGTGTGCACGGGAGTGTGAGTTCAGGATTGCTGTGTGCACGGGAGTGAGAGTTCAGGATGGCTGTGTTCACGGGAGTGAGAGTTCAGGATTGCTGTGTGTGCACGAGAGTGTGAGTTCAGGATGGCTGCGTGCACGGGAGTGTGAGTTCAGGATTGCCGTGTGCACGGGCGTTTGAGCTCAGGATTGCTGTGTGCACGGGAGTGTGAGTTGAGGATGGCTGTCTGCACGGGTTTGTGAGTTCAGGATTGCTGTTTGTACACGGGAGTGGGAGTTCAGGATTGCTGTGTGCATGGGAGTGGTAGTTCAGGATTGGTGTGTGCACGGGAGCGTGAGTTCAGGATGGCTGTGTGCACGGGAATGTGAGTTCAGGATTGCCGTGTGCACGGGCGTGTGTGCTCAGGATTGCTGTGTGCACGGGAGTGTGAGTTCAGGATGGCTGTGTGCACGGGACTGTGAGTTGAGGAATGCTGTGTTCACGGGAGTGTGAGTTCAGGATGGCTGTGTGCACGGGTGTGTGAGTTCAGGATTACTGTTTGTACACGGGAGTGGGAGCTCAGGATTGCTGTGTGCATGGGAGTGTGAGTTCAGGATTGCTGTGTGCACGGGAGTGTGAGTTCAGGATTGCTGTGTGTGCACGGGAGTGTGAGTTCAGCATTGCTGTGTGCACGGGAGTGTGAGTTCCGGATTGCTGTGTGCCCGGGAGTGTGCGTTCAGGATTGCCCTGTTCACGGGCGTTTGAGCTCAGGATTGCTGTGTGCGCGGGAGTGTGAGTTCAGGATGGCTGTGTTCACGGGAGTGTGAGTTCAGGATTGCTGTGTGCACGGGACTGTGAGTTCAGGATGGCTGTGTGCACGGGAGTGTGATTTCAGGATTGCTGTGTGCACGGGTGTGTGAGTTCAGGATTGCTGTTTGTACACGGGATTGTGAGTCTAGGATTGCTGTGTGCACGCGAGTGTGAGTTCAGGATTGCCGTGTGCACGGGCGTGTGAGCTCAGGATTGCTGTGTGCACGGTAGTGTGAGTTCAGGATGGCTGTGTGCACGGGTGTGTGAGTTCAGGATTGTTGTTTGTACACGGGAGTGGGAATTCAGGATTGCTGTGTGCATGGGAGTCGTCGTTCAGGATTGCTGTGTGCACGGGAGTGTGAGTTTAGGATTGCTGTGTGTGCACAGGAGAGTGAGTTCAGGATTGCCGTGTGCACGGGAGTGTGTGTTCCGGATTGCTGTGTGCACGGCAGTGTGAGTTCAGAATTGCTGTGTGTGCACGGGAGTGTGAGTTCAGGATTGCTGTGTGTGCACGAGAGTGTGAGTTCAGGATTGCTGTGTTCACGGGAGTGTGAATTCACCATTGCTGTGTTCACGGGAGTGGGAGTTCAGGATGGCTGTGTGCACGGGAGTGTGAGTTCAGGATTGCTGTGTGCACGGGAGTGAGAGTTCAGGATGGCTGTGTTCACGGGAGTGAGAGTTCAGGATTGCTGTGTGTGCACGAGAGTGTGAGTTCAGGATGGCTGTGTGCACGGGAGTGTGAGTTGAGGAATGCTGTGTTCACGGGAGTGTGGGTTCAGGATGGCTGTGTGCACGGGTGTGTGAGTTCAGGATTACTGTTTGTACACGGGAGTGGGAGCTCAGGATTGCTGTGTGCATGGGAGTGTGAGTTCAGGATTGCTGTGTGCACGGGAGTGTGAGTTCAGGATTGCTGTGTGTGCACGGGAGTGTGAGTTCAGCATTGCTGTGTGCACGGGAGTGTGAGTTCCGGATTACTGTGTGCCCGGGAGTGTGCGTTCAGGATTGCCCTGTTCACGGGCGTTTGAGCTCAGGATTGCTGTGTGCGCGGGAGTGTGAGTTCAGGATGGCTGTGTTCACGGGAGTGTGAGTTCAGGATTGCTGTGTGCACGGGACTGTGAGTTCAGGATGGCTGTGTGCACGGGAGTGTGATTTCAGGATTGCTGTGTGCACGGGTGTGTGAGTTCAGGATTGCTGTTTGTACACGGGATTGTGAGTCCAGGATTGCTGTGTGCACGCGAGTGTGAGTTCAGGATTGCCGTGTGCACAGCGTGTGAGCTCAGGATTGCTGTGTGCACGGTAGTGTGAGTTCAGGATGGCTGTGTGCACGGGTGTGTGAGTTCAGGATTGCTGTTTGTACACGGGAGTGGGAACTCAGGATTGCTGTGTGCATGGGAGTCGTAGTTCAGGATTGTTGTGTGCACGGGAGTGTGAGTTTAGGATTGCTGTGTGTGCACAGGAGTGTGAGTTCAGGATCGCCGTGTGCACGGGAGTGTGTGTTCCGGATTGCTGTGTGCACGGCAGTGTGAGTTCAGAATTGTTGTGTGTGCACGGGAGTGTGAGTTCAGGATTGCTGTGTGTGCACGAGAGTGTGAGTTCAGGATTGCTGTGTTCACGGGAGTGTGAGTTCACCATTGCTGTGTTCACGGGAGTGTGAGTTCAGGATGGCTGTGTGCACGGGAGAGTGAGTTCAGGATCGCCGTGTGCACGGGAGTGTGTGTTCCGGATTGCTGTGTGCACGGCAGTGTGAGTTCAGAATTGCTGTGTGTGCACGGGAGTGTGAGTTCAGCATTGCTGTGTGCACGGGAGTGTGAGTTCCGGATTGCTGTGTGCCCGGGAGTGTGCGTTCAATATTGTCCTGTTCACGGGCGTTTGAGCTCAGGATTGCTGTGTGCGCGGGAGTGTGAGTTCAGGATGGCTGTGTTCACGGGAGTGTGAGTTCAGGATTGCTGTGTGCACGGGACTGTGAGTTCAGGATGGCTGTGTGCACGGGAGTGTGATTTCAGGATTGCTGTGTGCACGGGTGTGTGAGTTCAGGATTGCTGTTTGTACACGGGATTGTGAGTCCAGGATTGCTGTGTGCACGCGAGTGTGAGTTCAGGATTGCCGTGTGCACGGGCGTGTGAGCTCAGGATTGCTGTGTGCACGGTAGTGTGAGTTCAGGATGGCTGTGTGCACGGGTGTGTGAGTTCAGGGTTGCTGTTTGTACACGGGAGTGGGAATTCAGGATTGCTGTGTGCATGGGAGTCGTCGTTCAGGATTGCTGTGTGCACGGGAGTGTGAGTTTAGGATTGCTGTGTGTGCACAGGAGAGTGAGTTCAGGATCGCCGTGTGCACGGGAGTGTGTGTTCCGGATTGCTGTGTGCACGGCAGTGTGAGTTCAGAATTGCTGTGTGTGCACGGGAGTGTGAGTTCAGGATTGCTGTGTGTGCACGAGAGTGTGAGTTCAGGATTGTTGTGTTCACGGGAGTGTGAGTTCACCATTGCTGTGTTCACGGGAGTGTGAGTTCAGGATGGCTGTGTGCACGGGAGTGTGAGTTCAGGATTGCTGTGTGCACGGGAGTGAGAGTTCAGGATGGCTGTGTTCACGGGAGTGAGAGTTCAGGATTGCTGTGTGTGCACGAGAGTGTGAGTTCAGGATGGCTGTGTGCACGGGAGTGTGAGTTGAGGAATGCTGTGTTCACGGGAGTGTGGGTTCAGGATGGCTGTGTGCACGGGTGTGTGAGTTCAGGATTACTGTTTGTACACGGGAGTGGGAGCTCAGGATTGCTGTGTGCATGGGAGTGTGAGTTCAGGATTGCTGTGTGCACGGGAGTGTGAGTTCAGGATTGCTGTGTGTGCACGGGAGTGTGAGTTCAGCATTGCTGTGTGCACGGGAGTGTGAGTTCCGGATTACTGTGTGCCCGGGAGTGTGCGTTCAGGATTGCCCTGTTCACGGGCGTTTGAGCTCAGGATTGCTGTGTGCGCGGGAGTGTGAGTTCAGGATGGCTGTGTTCACGGGAGTGTGAGTCCAGGATTGCTGTGTGCACGCGAGTGTGAGTTCAGGATTGCCGTGTGCACGGGCGTGTGAGCTCAGGATGGCTGTGTGCACGGGTGTGTGAGTTCAGGATTGCTGTTTGTACACGGGAGTGGAAATTCAGGATTGCTGTGTGCATGGGAGTCGTCGTTCAGGATTGCTGTGTGCACGGGAGTGTGAGTTTAGGATTGCTGTGTGTGCACAGGAGAGTGAGTTCAGGATCGCCGTGTGCACGGGAGTGTGTGTTCCGGATTGCTGTGTGCACGGCAGTGTGAGTTCAGAATTGCTGTGTGTGCACGGGAGTGTGAGTTCAGGATTGCTGTGTGTGCACGAGAGTGTGAGTTCAGGATTGCTGTGTTCACGGGAGTGTGAGTTCAGGATGGCTGTGTGCACGGGAGTGTGAGTTCAGGATTGCTGTGTGCACGGGAGTGAGAGTTCAGGATGGCTGTGTTCACGGGAGTGAGAGTTCAGGATTGCTGTGTGTGCACGAGAGTGTGAGTTCAGGATGGCTGTGTGCACGGGAGTGTGAGTTGAGGAATGCTGTGTTCACGGGAGTGTGGGTTCAGGATGGCTGTGTGCACGGGTGTGTGAGTTCAGGATTACTGTTTGTACACGGGAGTGGGAGCTCAGGATTGCTGTGTGCATGGGAGTGTGAGTTCAGGATTGCTGTGTGCACGGGAGTGTGAGTTCAGGATTGCTGTGTGTGCACGGGAGTGTGAGTTCAGCATTGCTGTGTGCACGGGAGTGTGAGTTCCGGATTACTGTGTGCCCGGGAGTGTGCGTTCAGGATTGCCCTGTTCACGGGCGTTTGAGCTCAGGATTGCTGTGTGCGCGGGAGTGTGAGTTCAGGATGGCTGTGTTCACGGGAGTGTGAGTTCAGGATTGCTGTGTGCACGGGACTGTGAGTTCAGGATGGCTGTGTGCACGGGAGTGTGATTTCAGGATTGCTGTGTGCACGGGTGTGTGAGTTCAGGATTGCTGTTTGTACACGGGATTGTGAGTCCAGGATTGCTGTGTGCACGCGAGTGTGAGTTCAGGATTGCCGTGTGCACGGGCGTGTGAGCTCAGGATTGCTGTGTGCACGGTAGTGTGAGTTCAGGATGGCTGTGTGCACGGGTGTGTGAGTTCAGGATTGCTGTTTGTACACGGGAGTGGGAATTCAGGATTGCTGTGTGCATGGGAGTCGTAGTTCAGGATTGCTGTGTGCACGGGAGTGTGAGTTTAGGATTGCTGTGTGTGCACAGGAGAGTGAGTTCAGGATCGCCGTGTGCACGGGAGTGTGTGTTCCGGATTGCTGTGTGCACGGCAGTGTGAGTTCAGAATTGCTGTGTGTGCACGGGAGTGTGAGTTCAGGATTGCTGTGTGTGCACGAGAGTGTGAGTTAGGGTTGCTGTGTTCACGGGAGTGTGAGTTCACCATTGCTGTGTTCACGGGAGTGTGAGTTCAGGATGGCTGTGTGCACGGGAGTGTGAGTTGAGGATTGCTGTGTGCGCGGGAGTGAGAGTTCAGGATGGCTGTGTTCACGGGAGTGTGAGTTCAGGATAGCTGTGTGCACGGGAGTGTGAGTTCAGGATTGCCGTGTGCACGGGCGTGTGAGCTCAGGATTGCTGTGTGCACGGGAGTGTGAGTTCAGGATGGGTGTGTGCACCGGTGTGTGAGTTCAGGATTGCTGTTTGTACACGAGAGTGGGAGTTCAGGATTGCTGTGTGCATGGGAGTAGTAGTTTAGGATTTCTGTGTGCATGGGAGTGTGAGTTCAGGATTGCAGTGGGTGCACAGGAGTGTGAGTTCAGGATTGATGTGTGCACGGGAGTGTGAGTTCAGGATGGCTGTGTGCACGGGAGTGTGAGTTCAGGAATGCTGTGTGCACGGTAGTGTGATTTCAGGTTTGCTGTGTGCACAGGAGTGTGCGTTCAGCATTGTTGTGTGCACGGGAGTGTGAGTTCAGGATTGCCGTGTTCACGGGAGTGTGAGTTCAGGATTGCTGTGTGCACGGGAGTGTGAGTTCAGGATTGCCGTGTTCACGGGAGTGTGAGTTCAGGATTGCTGTGCGCAGGGGAGTGTGAGTTCAGCATTGTTGTGTGCACGGGAGTGTGAGTTCAGGATTGCTGTGTGCACGGCAGTGTGAGTTCAGAATTGCTGTGTGTGCACGGGAGTGTGAGTTCAGGATTGCTGTGTGTGCACGAGAGTGTGAGTTCAGGATTGCTGTGTTCACGGGAGTGTGAGTTCACCATTGCTGTGTTCACGGGAGTGTGAGTTCAGGATGGCTGTGTGCACGGGAGTGTGAGTTCAGGATTGCTGTGTGCACGGGAGTGAGAGTTCAGGATGGCTGTGTTCACGGGAGTGAGAGTTCAGGATTGCTGTGTGTGCACGAGAGTGTGAGTTCAGGATGGCTGTGTGCACGGGAGTGTGAGTTGAGGAAAGCTGTGTTCACGGGAGTGTGGGTTCAGGATGGCTGTGTGCACGGGTGTGTGAGTTCAGGATTACTGTTTGTACACGGGAGTGGGAGCTCAGGATTGCTGTGTGCATGGGAGTGTGAGTTCAGGATTGCTGTGTGCACGGGAGTGTGAGTTCAGGATTGCTGTGTGTGCACGGGAGTGTGAGTTCAGCATTGCTGTGTGCACGGGAGTGTGAGTTCCGGATTACTGTGTGCCCGGGAGTGTGCGTTCAGGATTGCCCTGTTCACGGGCGTTTGAGCTCAGGATTGCTGTGTGCGCGGGAGTGTGAGTTCAGGATGGCTGTGTTCACGGGAGTGTGAGTTCAGGATTGCTGTGTGCACGGGACTGTGAGTTCAGGATGGCTGTGTGCACGGGAGTGTGATTTCAGGATTGCTGTATGCACGGGTGTGTGAGTTCAGGATTGCTGTTTGTACACGGGATTGTGAGTCCAGGATTGCTGTGTGCACGCGAGTGTGAGTTCAGGATTGCCGTGTGCACGGGCGTGTGAGCTCAGGATTGCTGTGTGCACGGTAGTGTGAGTTCAGGATGGCTGTGTGCACGGGTGTGTGAGTTCAGGATTGCTGTTTGTACACGGGAGTGGGAATTCAGGATTGCTGTGTGCATGGGAGTCGTAGTTCAGGATTGCTGTGTGCACGGGAGTGTGAGTTTAGGATTGCTGTGTGTGCACAGGAGAGTGAGTTCAGGATCGCCGTGTGCACGGGAGTGTGTGTTCCGGATTGCTGTGTGCACGGCAGTGTGAGTTCAGAATTGCTGTGTGTGCACGGGAGTGTGACTTCAGCATTGCTGTGTGCACGGGAGTGTGAGTTCCGGATTGCTGTGTGCCCGGGAGTGTGCGTTCAGGATTGCTGTGTGCACGGGAGTGTGAGTTTAGGATTGCTGTGTGTGCACAGGAGAGTGAGTTCAGGATCGCCGTGTGCACGGGAGTGTGTGTTCCGGATTGCTGTGTGCACGGCAGTGTGAGTTCAGAATTGCTGTGTGTGCACGGGAGTGTGACTTCAGCATTGCTGTGTGCACGGGAGTGTGAGTTCCGGATTGCTGTGTGCCCGGGAGTGTGCGTTCAGGATTGCCCTGTTCACGGGCGTTTGAGCTCAGGATTGCTGTGTGCGCGGGAGTGTGAGTTCAGGATGGCTGTGTTCACGGGAGTGTGAGTTCAGGATTGCTGTGTGCACGGGACTGTGAGTTCAGGATTGCTGTGTGCACGCGAGTGTGAGTTCAGGATTGCCGTGTGCACGGGCGTGTGAGCTCAGGATTGCTGTGTGCACGGTAGTGTGAGTTCAGGATGGCTGTGTGCACGGGTGTGTGAGTTCAGGATTGCTGTTTGTACACGGGAGTGGGAATTCAGGATTGCTGTGTGCATGGGAGTCGTCGTTCAGGATTGCTGTGTGCACGGGAGTGTGAGTTTAGGATTGCTGTGTGTGCACAGGAGAGTGAGTTCAGGATCGCCGTGTGCACGGGAGTGTGTGTTCCGGATTGCTGTGTGCACGGCAGTGTGAGTTCAGAATTGCTGTGTGTGCACGGGAGTGTGAGTTCAGGATTGCTGTGTGTGCACGAGAGTGTGAGTTAGGGTTGCTGTGTTCACGGGAGTGTGAGTTCACCATTGCTGTGTTCACGGGAGTGTGAGTTCAGGATGGCTGTGTGCACGGGAGTGTGAGTTGAGGATTGCTGTGTGCGCGGGAGTGAGAGTTCAGGATGGCTGTGTTCACGGGAGTGTGAGTTGAGGATAGCTGTGTGCACGGGAGTGTGAGTTCCGGATTGCCGTGTGCACGGGCGTGTGAGCTCAGGATTGCTGTGTGCACGGGAGTGTGAGTTCAGGATGGCTGTGTGCACCGGTGTGTGAGTTCAGGATTGCTGTTTGTACACGAGAGTGGGAGTTCAGGATTGCTGTGTGCATGGGAGTAGTAGTTTAGGATTTCTGTGTGCATGGGAGTGTGAGTTCAGGATTGCTGTGGGTGCACAGGAGTGTGAGTTCAGGATTGATGTGTGCACGGGAGTGTGAGTTCAGGATGGCTGTGTGCACGGGAGTGTGAGTTCAGGAATGCTGTGTGCACGGTAGTGTGATTTCAGGTTTGCTGTGTGCACAGGAGTGTGCGTTCAGCATTGTTGTGTGCACGGGAGTGTGAGTTCAGGATTGCCGTGTTCACGGGAGTGTGAGTTCAGGATTGCTGTGTGCACGGGAGTGTGAGTTCAGGATTGCCGTGTTCACGGGCGTGTGAGCTCAGGATTGCTGTGTGCGCGGGAGTGTGAGTTCAGGATTGCTGTGTGCACGCGAGTGTGAGTTCAGGATTGCCGTGTGCACGGGCGTGTGAGCTCAGGATTGCTGCGTGCACGGTAGTGTGAGTTCAGGATGGCTGTGTGCACGGGTGTGTGAGTTCAGGATTGCTGTTTGTACACGGGAGTGGGAATTCAGGATTGCTGTGTGCATGGGAGTCGTCGTTCAGGATTGCTGTGTGCACGGGAGTGTGAGTTTAGGATTGCTGTGTGTGCACAGGAGAGTGAGTTCAGGATCGCCGTGTGCACGGGAGTGTGTGTTCCGGATTGCTGTGTGCACGGCAGTGTGAGTTCAGAATTGCTGTGTGTGCACGGGAGTGTGAGTTCAGGATTGCTGTGTGTGCACGAGAGTGTGAGTTAGGGTTGCTGTGTTCACGGGAGTGTGAGTTCACCATTGCTGTGTTCACGGGAGTGTGAGTTCAGGATGGCTGTGTGCACGGGAGTGTGAGTTGAGGATTGCTGTGTGCGCGGGAGTGAGAGTTCAGGATGGCTGTGTTCACGGGAGTGTGAGTTCAGGATAGCTGTGTGCACGGGAGTGTGAGTTCCGGATTGCCGTGTGCACGGGCGTGTGAGCTCAGGATTGCTGTGTGCACGGGAGTGTGAGTTCAGGATGGCTGTGTGCACCGGTGTGTGAGTTCAGGATTGCTGTTTGTACACGAGAGTGGGAGTTCAGGATTGCTGTGTGCATGGGAGTAGTAGTTTAGGATTTCTGTGTGCATGGGAGTGTGAGTTCAGGATTGCTGTGGGTGCACAGGAGTGTGAGTTCAGGATTGATGTGTGCACGGGAGTGTGAGTTCAGGATGGCTGTGTGCACGGGAGTGTGAGTTCAGGAATGCTGTGTGCACGGTAGTGTGATTTCAGGTTTGCTGTGTGCACAGGAGTGTGCGTTCAGCATTGTTGTGTGCACGGCAGTGTGAGTTCAGGATTGCCGTGTTCACGGGAGTGTGAGTTCAGGATTGCTGTGTGCACGGGAGTGTGATTTCAGGATTGCTGTGTGCACAGGAGTGTGCGTTCAGCATTGTTGTGTGCACGGGAGTGTGAGTTCAGGATGGTTGTGTGCACGGGAGTGTGAGTTCAGGATTGCCGTGTTCACGGGAGTGTGAGTTCAGGATTGCTGTGCGCAGGGGAGTGTGAGTTCAGCATTGTTGTGTGCACGGGAGTGTGAGTTCAGGATTGCTGTTTGTACACGGGAGTGGGAGATCAGGATTGCTGTGTGCACGCGAGTGTGAGTTCAGGATTGCCCTGTTCACGGGCGTGTGAGCTCAGGATTGCTGTGTGCGCGGGAGTGTGAGTTCAGGATGGCTGTGTTCACGGGAGTGAGCGTTCAGGATTGCTGTGTGCACGGGAGTGTGAGTTCAGGATGGCTGCGTGCACGGGAGTGTGAGTTCAGGATTGCCGTGTGCCCGGGCGTGTGAGCTCAGGATTGCTGTGTGCACGGGAGTGTGAGTTCAGGATGGCTGTGTGCACGGGTGTGTGAGTTCAGGATTGCTGTTTGTACACGGGAGTGTGAGTTCAGGATTGCTGTGTGCATGGGAGTAGTAGTTTAGGATTGCTGTGTGCACGGGAATGTGAGTTCAGGATTGCTGTGTGTGCACAGGAGTGTGAGTTCAGGATAGCTGTGTGCACGGGAGTGTGAGTTCAGAAAGGCTGTGTGCACAAGAGTGTGAGTCCAGGATGGCTGTGTTCACGGGAGTGTGAGTTCAGGATGGCTGTGTTCACGGGAGTGTGAGTTCAGGATTGCTGTGTGCACGGGACTGTGAGTTCCGGATTGCCGTGTTCACGGGAGTGTGAGTTCAGGATTGCTGTGTGTGCACGGGATGTGAGTTCAGGATTGTTGTGTGTGCACGCGAGTGTGAGTTCAGGATTGCCGTGTGCACGGGAGTGTGAGGTCAGGATTGCCGTGTTCACGGGAGTGTGATTTCAGATTTCTGTGTGCACGGGAGTGTGAGTTCAGGATGGCTATGTTCACGGGAGTGTCAGTTCAGGATTGCTGTGTGTGCACGCGAGTGTGAGTTCAGGATTGCCGTGTGCACGGGAGCGTGAGTTCAGGATTGCCGTGTTCACGGGAGTGTGAGTTCAGGATTATTGTGTGTGCACGGGTGTGTGAGTACAGCATTGTTGTGTGCACGGGAGTGTGAGTTCAGGATTGCTGTGTGCACGCGAGTGTGAGTTCAGGATTCCCGTGTGCACGGGCGCGTGAGCTCAGGATTGCTGTGTGCACGGTAGTGTGAGTTCAGGATGGCTGTGTGCACGGGTGTGTGAGTTCAGGATTGCTGTTTGTACGCGGGATTGGGAGTTCAGGATAGCTGTGTGCATAGGAGTTGTAGTTCAGGATTGCTGTGTGCACGGGAGTGTGAGTTCAGGATTGCTGTGTTCACGGGAGTGTGAGTTCACCATTGCTGTGTTCACGGGAGTGTGAGTTCAGGATGGCTGTGTGCACGGGAGTGTGAGTTCAGGATTGCTGTGTGCGCGGGAGTGAGAGTTCAGGATGGCTGCGTTCACGGGAGTGTGAGTTCAGGATAGCTGTGTGCACGGGAGTGTGAGTTCAGGATGGCTGCGTGCACGGGAGTGTGAGTTCAGGATTGCCGTGTGCACGGGCGTGTGAGCTCAGGATTGCTGTGTGCACGGGAGTGTGAGTTCAGGATGGCTGTGTGCACCGGTTTGTGAGTTCAGGATTGCTGTTTGTACACGAGAGTGGGAGTTCAGGATTGCTGTGTGCATGGGAGTAGTAGTTTAGGATTTCTGTGTGCATGGGAGTGTGAGTTCAGGATTGCTGTGTGTGCACAGGAGTGTGAGTTCAGGATTGATGTGTGCACGGGAGTGTGAGTTCAGGATGGCTGTGTACACGGGAGTGTGAGTTCAGGATTGCTGTGTGCACGGGAGTGTGAGTTCAGGATTGCTGTGTGTGCACGGGAGTGTGAGTTCAGCATTGCTGTGTGCACGGGAGTGTGAGTTCAGCATTGCTGTGTGCACGGGAGTGTGAGTTCCGGATTGCTGTGTGCCCGGGAGTGTGCGTTCAGGATTGCCCTGTTCACGGGCGTTTGAACTCAGGATTGCTGTGTGCGCGGGAGTGTGAGTTCAGGATGGCTGTGTTCACGGGAGTGTGAGTTCAGGATTGCTGTGTGCACGGGACTGTGAGTTCAGGATGGCTGTGTGCACGGGAGTGTGATTTCAGGATTGCTGTGTGCACGGGTGTGTGAGTTCAGGATTGCTGTTTGTACACGGGACTGTGAGTCCAGGATTGCTGTGTGCACGCGAGTGTGAGTTCAGGATTGCCGTGTGCACGGGCGTGTGAGCTCAGGATTGCTGTGTGCACGGTAGTGTGAGTTCAGGATGGCTGTGTGCACGGGTGTGTGAGTTCAGGATTGCTGTTTGTACACGGGAGTGGGTATTCAGGATTGCTGTGTGCATGGGAGTCGTCGTTCAGGATTGCTGTGTGCACGGGAGTGTGAGTTTAGGATTGCTGTGTGTGCACAGGAGAGTGAGTTCAGGATCGCCGTGTGCACGGGGTGTGTGCTCAGGATTGCTGTCTGCACGGGAGTGTGAGTTCAGGATGGCTGTGTGCACGGGAGTGTGAGTTGAGGAATGATGTGTTCACGGGAGTGTGAGTTCAGGATGGCTGTGTGCACGGGTGTGTGAGTTCAGGATTACTGTTTGTACACGGGAGTGGGAGCTCAGGATTGCTGTGTGCATGGGAGTGTGAGTTCAGGATTGCTGTGTGCACGGGAGTGTGAGTTCAGGATTGCTGTGTGTGCACGAGAGTGTGAGTTCAGGATTGCTGTGTTCACGGGAGTGTGAGTTCACCATTGCTGTGTTCACGGGAGTGTGAGTTCAGGATGGCTGTGTGCACGGGAGTGTGAGTTCAGGATTGCTGTGTGCACGGGAGTGAGAGTTCAGGATGGCTGTGTTCACGGGAGTGAGAGTTCAGGATTGCTGTGTGTGCACGAGAGTGTGAGTTCAGGATGGCTGCGTGCACGGGAGTGTGAGTTCAGGATTGCCGTGTGCACGGGCGTGTGAGCTCAGGATTGCTGTGTGCACGGGAGTGTGAGTTGAGGATGGCTGTCTGCACGGGTGTGTGAGTTCAGGATTGCTTTTGTACACGGGAGTGGGAGTTCAGGATTGCTGTGTGCATGGGAGTGGTAGTTCAGGATTGCTGTGTGCACGGGAGTGTGAGTTCAGGATGGCTGTGTGCACGGGAGTGTGAGTTCAGGATTGCCGTGTGCACGGGCGTGTGTGCTCAGGATTGCTGTGTGCACGGGAGTGTGAGTTCAGGATGGCTGTGTGCACGGGACTGTGAGTTGAGGAATGCTGTGTTCACGGGACTGTGAGTTCAGGATGGCTGTGTGCACGGGAGTGTGATTTCAGGATTGCTGTGTGCACGGGTGTGTGAGTTCAGGATTGCTGTTTGTACACGGGATTGTGAGTCCAGGATTGCTGTGTGCACGCGAGTGTGAGTTCAGGATTGCCGTGTGCACGGGCGTGTGAGCTCAGGATTGCTGTGTCCACGGTAGTGTGAGTTCAGGATGGCTGTGTGCACGGGTGTGTGAGTTCAGGATTGCTGTTTGTACACGGGAGTGGGAATTCAGGATTGCTGTGTGCATGGGAGTCGTAGTTCAGGATTGCTGTGTGCACGGGAGTGTGAGTTTAGGATTGCTGTGTGTGCACAGGAGAGTGAGTTCAGGATCGCCGTGTGCACGGGAGTGTGTGTTCCGGATTGCTGTGTGCACGGCAGTGTGAGTTCAGAATTGCTGTGTGTGCACGGGAGTGTGAGTTCACCATTGCTGTGTTTACGGGAGTGTGAGTTCAGGATGGCTGTGTTCACGGGAGTGTGAGTTCAGGATTGCTGTGTGCACGGGAGTGAGAGTTCAGGATGGCTGTGTTCACGGGAGTGAGAGTTCAGGATTGCTGTGTGTGCACGAGAGTGTGAGTTCAGGATGGCTGCGTGCACGGGAGTGTGAGTTCAGGATTGCCGTGTGCACGGGCGTGTGAGCTCAGGATTGCTGTGTGCACGGGAGTGTGAGTTGAGGATGGCTGTCTGCACGGGTTTGTGAGTTCAGGATTGCTGTTTGTACACGGGAGTGGGAGTTCAGGATTGCTGTGTGCATGGGAGTGGTAGTTCAGGATTGCTGTGTGCACGGGAGTGTGAGTTCAGGATGGCTGTGTGCACGGGAGTGTGAGTTCAGGATTGCCGTGTGCACGGGCGTGTGTGCTCAGGATTGCTGTGTGCACGGGAGTGTGAGTTCAGGATGGCTGTGTGCACGGGACTGTGAGTTCAGGATTGCCGTGTGCACGGGCGTGTGTGCTCAGGATTGCTGTGTGCACGGGAGTGTGAGTTCAGGATGGCTGTGTGCACGGGACTGTGAGTTGAGGAATGCTGTGTTCACGGGACTGTGAGTTCAGGATGGCTGTGTGCACGGGAGTGTGATTTCAGGATTGCTGTGTGCACGGGTGTGTGAGTTCAGGATTGCTGTTTGTACACGGGATTGTGAGTCCAGGATTGCTGTGTGCACGCGAGTGTGAGTTCAGGATTGCCGTGTGCACGGGCGTGTGAGCTCAGGATTGCTGTGTCCACGGTAGTGTGAGTTCAGGATGGCTGTGTGCACGGGTGTGTGAGTTCAGGATTGCTGTTTGTACACGGGAGTGGGAATTCAGGATTGCTGTGTGCATGGGAGTCGTAGTTCAGGATTGCTGTGTGCACGGGAGTGTGAGTTTAGGATTGCTGTGTGTGCACAGGAGAGTGAGTTCAGGATCGCCGTGTGCACGGGAGTGTGTGTTCCGGATTGCTGTGTGCACGGCAGTGTGAGTTCAGAATTGCTGTGTGTGCACGGGAGTGTGAGTTCACCATTGCTGTGTTTACGGGAGTGTGAGTTCAGGATGGCTGTGTTCACGGGAGTGTGAGTTCAGGATTGCTGTGTGCACGGGAGTGAGAGTTCAGGATGGCTGTGTTCACGGGAGTGAGAGTTCAGGATTGCTGTGTGTGCACGAGAGTGTGAGTTCAGGATGGCTGCGTGCACGGGAGTGTGAGTTCAGGATTGCCGTGTGCACGGGCGTGTGAGCTCAGGATTGCTGTGTGCACGGGAGTGTGAGTTGAGGATGGCTGTCTGCACGGGTTTGTGAGTTCAGGATTGCTGTTTGTACACGGGAGTGGGAGTTCAGGATTGCTGTGTGCATGGGAGTGGTAGTTCAGGATTGCTGTGTGCACGGGAGTGTGAGTTCAGGATGGCTGTGTGCACGGGAGTGTGAGTTCAGGATTGCCGTGTGCACGGGCGTGTGTGCTCAGGATTGCTGTGTGCACGGGAGTGTGAGTTCAGGATGGCTGTGTGCACGGGACTGTGAGTTGAGGAATGCTGTGTTCACGGGAGTGTGAGTTCAGGATGGCTGTGTGCACGGGTGTGTGAGTTCAGGATTACTGTTTGTACACGGGAGTGGGAGCTCAGGATTGCTGTGTGCATGGGAGTGTGAGTTCAGGATTGCTGTGTGCACGGGAGTGTGAGTTCAGGATTGCTGTGTGTGCACGGGAGTGTGAGTTCAGCATTGCTGTGTGCACGGGAGTGTGAGTTCCGGATTGCTGTGTGCCCGGGAGTGTGCGTTCAGGATTGCCCTGTTCACGGGCGTTTGAGCTCAGGATTGCTGTGTGCGCGGGAGTGTGAGTTCAGGATGGCTGTGTTCACGGGAGTGTGAGTTCAGGATTGCTGTGTGCACGGGACTGTGAGTTCAGGATGGCTGTGTGCACGGGAGTGTGATTTCAGGATTGCTGTGTGCACGGGTGTGTGAGTTCAGGATTGCTGTTTGTACACGGGATTGTGAGTCCAGGATTGCTGTGTGCACGCGAGTGTGAGTTCAGGATTGCCGTGTGCACGGGCGTGTGAGCTCAGGATTGCTGTTTGCACGGTAGTGTGAGTTCAGGATGGCTGTGTGCACGGGTGTGTGAGTTCAGGATTGCTGTTTGTACACGGGAGTGGGAATTCAGGATTGCTGTGTGCATGGGAGTCGTCGTTCAGGATTGCTGTGTGCACGGGAGTGTGAGTTTAGGATTGCTGTGTGTGCACGAGAGTGTGAGTTCAGGATTGCTGTGTTCACGGGAGTGTGAGTTCACCATTGCTGTGTTCACGGGAGTGGGAGTTCAGGATGGCTGTGTGCACGGGAGTGTGAGTTCAGGATTGCTGTGTGCACGGGAGTGAGAGTTCAGGATGGCTGTGTTCACGGGAGTGAGAGTTCAGGATTGCTGTGTGTGCACGAGAGTGTGAGTTCAGGATGGCTGTGTGCACGGGAGTGTGAGTTGAGGAATGCTGTGTTCACGGGAGTGTGGGTTCAGGATGGCTGTGTGCACGGGTGTGTGAGTTCAGGATTACTGTTTGTACACGGGAGTGGGAGCTCATGATTGCCGTGTGCATGGGAGTGTGAGTTCAGGATTGCTGTGTGCACGGGAGTGTGAGTTCAGGATTGCTGTGTGTGCACGGGAGTGTGAGTTCAGCATTGCTGTGTGCACGGGAGTGTGAGTTCCGGATTACTGTGTGCCCGGGAGTGTGCGTTCAGGATTGCCCTGTTCACGGGCGTTTGAGCTCAGGATTGCTGTGTGCGCGGGAGTGTGAGTTCAGGATGGCTGTGTTCACGGGAGTGTGAGTTCAGGATTGCTGTGTGCACGGGACTGTGAGTTCAGGATGGCTGTGTGCACGGGAGTGTGATTTCAGGATTGCTGTGTGCACGGGTGTGTGAGTTCAGGATTGCTGTTTGTACACGGGATTGTGAGTCCAGGATTGCTGTGTGCACGCGAGTGTGAGTTCAGGATTGCCGTGTGCACAGCGTGTGAGCTCAGGATTGCTGTGTGCACGGTAGTGTGAGTTCAGGATGGCTGTGTGCACGGGTGTGTGAGTTCAGGATTGCTGTTTGTACACGGGAGTGGGAACTCAGGATTGCTGTGTGCATGGGAGTCGTAGTTCAGGATTGCTGTGTGCACGGGAGTGTGAGTTTAGGATTGCTGTGTGTGCACAGGAGAGTGAGTTCAGGATCGCCGTGTGCACGGGAGTGTGTGTTCCGGATTGCTGTGTGCACGGCAGTGTGAGTTCAGAATTGTTGTGTGTGCACGGGAGTGTGAGTTCAGGATTGCTGTGTGTGCACGAGAGTGTGAGTTCAGGATTGCTGTGTTCACGGGAGTGTGAGTTCACCATTGCTGTGTTCACGGGAGTGTGAGTTCAGGATGGCTGTGTGCACGGGAGAGTGAGTTCAGGATCGCCGTGTGCACGGGAGTGTGTGTTCCGGATTGCTGTGTGCACGGCAGTGTGAGTTCAGAATTGCTGTGTGTGCACGGGAGTGTGAGTTCAGCATTGCTGTGTGCACGGGAGTGTGAGTTCCGGATTGCTGTGTGCCCGGGAGTGTGCGTTCAGGATTGTCCTGTTCACGGGCGTTTGAGCTCAGGATTGCTGTGTGCGCGGGAGTGTGAGTTCAGGATGGCTGTGTTCACGGGAGTGTGAGTTCAGGATTGCTGTGTGCACGGGACTGTGAGTTCAGGATGGCTGTGTGCACGGGAGTGTGATTTCAGGATTGCTGTGTGCACGGGTGTGTGAGTTCAGGATTGCTGTTTGTACACGGGATTGTGAGTCCAGGATTGCTGTGTGCACGCGAGTGTGAGTTCAGGATTGCCGTGTGCACGGGCGTGTGAGCTCAGGATTGCTGTGTGCACGGCAGTGTGAGTTCAGGATGGCTGTGTGCACGGGTGTGTGAGTTCAGGGTTGCTGTTTGTACACGGGAGTGGGAATTCAGGATTGCTGTGTGCATGGGAGTCGTCGTTCAGGATTGCTGTGTGCACGGGAGTGTGAGTTTAGGATTGCTGTGTGTGCACAGGAGAGTGAGTTCAGGATCGCCGTGTGCACGGGAGTGTGTGTTCCGGATTGCTGTGTGCACGGCAGTGTGAGTTCAGAATTGCTGTGTGTGCACGGGAGTGTGAGTTCAAGATTGCTGTGTGTGCACGAGAGTGTGAGTTCAGGATTGTTGTGTTCACGGGAGTGTGAGTTCACCATTGCTGTGTTCACGGGAGTGTGAGTTCAGGATGGCTGTGTGCACGGGAGTGTGAGTTCAGGATTGCTGTGTGCGCGGGAGTGAGAGTTCAGGATGGCTGTGTTCACGGGAGTGAGAGTTCAGGATTGCTGTGTGTGCACGAGAGTGTGAGTTCAGGATGGCTGTGTGCACGGGAGTGTGAGTTGAGGAATGCTGTGTTCACGGGAGTGTGGGTTCAGGATGGCTGTGTGCACGGGTGTGTGAGTTCAGGATTACTGTTTGTACACGGGAGTGGGAGCTCAGGATTGCTGTGTGCATGGGAGTGTGAGTTCAGGATTGCTGTGTGCACGGGAGTGTGAGTTCAGGATTGCTGTGTGTGCACGGGAGTGTGAGTTCAGCATTGCTGTGTGCACGGGAGTGTGAGTTCCGGATTACTGTGTGCCCGGGAGTGTGCGTTCAGGATTGCCCTGTTCACGGGCGTTTGAGCTCAGGATTGCAGTGTGCGCGGGAGTGTGAGTTCAGGATGGCTGTGTTCACGGGAGTGTGAGTCCAGGATTGCTGTGTGCACGCGAGTGTGAGTTCAGGATTGCCGTGTGCACGGGCGTGTGAGCTCAGGATTGCTGTGTGCACGGTAGTGTGAGTTCAGGATGGCTGTGTGCACGGGTGTGTGAGTTCAGGATTGCTGTTTGTACACGGGAGTGGGAATTCAGGATTGCTGTGTGCATGGGAGTCGTAGTTCAGGATTGCTGTGTGCACGGGAGTGTGAGTTTAGGATTGCTGTGTGTGCACAGGAGAGTGAGTTCAGGATCGCCGTGTGCACGGGAGTGTGTGTTCCGGATTGCTGTGTGCACGGCAGTGTGAGTTCAGAATTGCTGTGTGTGCACGGGAGTGTGAGTTCAGCATTGCTGTGTGCACGGGAGTGTGAGTTCCGGATTGCTGTGTGCACGGGACTGTGAGTTCAGGATAGCTGTGTGCACGGGAGTGTGATTTCAGGATTGCTGTGTGCACGGGTGTGTGAGTTCAGGATTGCTGTTTGTACACGGGATTGTGAGTCCAGGATTGCTGTGTGCACGCGAGTGTGAGTTCAGGATTGCCGTGTGCACGGGCGTGTGAGCTCAGGATTGCTGTGTGCACGGTAGTGTGAGTTCAGGATGGCTGTGTGCACGGGTGTGTGAGTTCAGGATTGCTGTTTGTACACGGGAGTGGGAATTCAGGATTGCTGTGTGCATGGGAGTCGTAGTTCAGGATTGCTGTGTGCACGGGAGTGTGAGTTTAGGATTGCTGTGTGTGCAGAGGAGAGTGAGTTCAGGATCGCCGTGTGCACGGGAGTGTGTGTTCCGGATTGCTGTGTGCACGGCAGTGTGAGTTCAGAATTGTTGTGTGTGCACGGGAGTGTGAGTTCAGGATTGCTGTGTGTGCACGAGAGTGTGAGTTCAGGATTGCTGTGTTCACGGGAGTGTGAGTTCACCATTGCTGTGTTCACGGGAGTGTGAGTTCAGGATGGCTGTGTGCACGGGAGTGTGAGTTCAGGATGGCTGTGTGCACGGGAGTGTGAGTTCAGGATTGCTGTGTGCATGGGAGTGAGAGTTCAGGATGGCTGTGTTCACGGGGGTGAGAGTTCAGGATTGCTGTGTGTGCACGAGAGTGTGAGTTCAGGATGGCTGCGTGCACGGGAGTGTGAGTTCAGGATTGCCGTGTGCACGGGCGTGTGAGCTCAGGATTGCTGTGTGCACGGGAGTGTGAGTTGAGGATGGCTGTCTGCACGGGTGTGTGAGTTCAGGATTGCTGTTTGTACACGGGAGTGGGAGTTCAGGATTGCTGTGTGCATGGGAGTGGTAGTTCAGGATTGCTGTGTGCACGGGAGTGTGAGTTCAGGATGGCTGTGTGCACGGGAGTGTGAGTTCAGGATTGCCGTGTGCACGGGGTGTGTGCTCAGGATTGCTGTCTGCACGGGAGTGTGAGTTCAGGATGGCTGTGTGCACGGGAGTGTGAGTTGAGGAATGATGTGTTCACGGGAGTGTGAGTTCAGGATGGCTGTGTGCACGGGTGTGTGAGTTCAGGATTACTGTTTGTACACGGGAGTGGGAGCTCAGGATTGCTGTGTGCATGGTAGTGTGAGTTCAGGATTGCTGTGTGCACGGGAGTGTGAGTTCAGGATTGCTGTGTGTGCACGGGAGTGTGAGTTCAGCATTGCTGTGTGCACGGGAGTGTGAGTTCCGGATTGCTGTGTGCCCGGGAGTGTGCGTTCAGGATTGCACTGTTCACGGGCGTTTGAGCTCAGGATTGCTGTGTGCGCGGGAGTGTGAGTTCAGGATGGCTGTGTTCACGGGAGTGTGAGTTCAGGATTGCTGTGTGCACGGGACTGTGAGTTCAGGATGGCTGTGTGCACGGGAGTGTGATTTCAGTATTGCTGTGTGCACGGGTGTGTGAGTTCAGGATTGCTGTTTGTACACGGGATTGTGAGTCCAGGATTGCTGTGTGCACGCGAGTGTGAGTTCAGGATTGCCGTGTGCACGGGCGTGTGAGCTCAGGATTGCTGTGTGCACGGTAGTGTGAGTTCAGGATGGCTGTGTGCACGGGTGTGTGAGTTCAGGATTGCTGTTTGTACACGGGAGTGGGAATTCAGGATTGCTGTGTGCATGGGAGTCGTCGTTCAGGATTGCTGTGTGCACGGGAGTGTGAGTTTAGGATTGCTGTGTGTGCACAGGAGAGTGAGTTCAGGATCGCCGTGTGCACGGGAGTGTGTGTTCCGGATTGCTGTGTGCACGGCAGTGTGAGTTCAGAATTGCTGTGTGTGCACGGGAGTGTGAGTTCAGGATTGCTGTGTGTGCACGAGAGTGTGAGTTCAGGATTGCTGTGTTCACGGGAGTGTGAGTTCACCATTGCTGTGTTCACGGGAGTGTGAGTTCAGGATGGCTGTGTGCACGGGAGTGTGAGTTCAGGATTGCTGTGTGCACGGGAGTGAGAGTTCAGGATGGCTGTGTTCACGGGAGTGAGAGTTCAGGATTGCTGTGTGTGCACGAGAGTGTGAGTTCAGGATGGCTGTGTGCACGGGAGTGTGAGTTGAGGAAAGCTGTGTTCACCGGAGTGTGGGTTCAGGATGGCTGTGTGCACGGGTGTGTGAGTTCAGGATTACTGTTTGTACACGGGAGTGGGAGCTCAGGATTGCTGTGTGCACGGGAGTGTGATTTCAGGATTGCTGTTTGTACACGGGAGTGGGAATTCAGGATTGCTGTGTGCATGGGAGTCGTAATTCAGGATTGCTGTGTGTGCACAGGAGAGTGAGTTCAGGATCGCCGTGTGCACGGGAGTGTGTGTTCCGGATGGCTGTGTGCACGGGTGTGTGAGTTCAGGATTGCTGTGTGCACGGGAGTGTGAGTTCAGGATTGCTGTGTGTGCACGAGAGTGTGAGTTCAGGATTGCTGTGTTCACGGGAGTGTGAGTTCACCATTGCTGTGTTCACGGGAGTGTGAGTTCAGGATGGCTGTGTGCACGGGAGTGTGAGTTCAGGATTGCTGTGTGCACGGGAGTGAGAGTTCAGGATGGCTGTGTTCACGGGAGTGAGAGTTCAGGATTGCTGTGTGTGCACGAGAGTGTGAGTTCAGGATGGCTGCGTGCACGGGAGTGTGAGTTCAGGATTGCCGTGTGCACGGGCGTGTGAGCTCAGGATTGCTGTGTGCACGGGAGTGTGAGTTGAGGATGGCTGTCTGCACGGGTGTGTGAGTTCAGGATTGCTGTTTGTACACGGGAGTGGGAGTTCAGGATTGCTGTGTGCATGGGAGTGGTAGTTCAGGATTGCTGTGTGCATGGGAGTGTGAGTTCAGGATGGCTGTGTGCACGGGAGTGTGAGTTCAGGATTGCCGTGTGCACGGGCATGTGTGCTCAGGATTGCTGTGTGCACGGGAGTGTGAGTTCAGGATGGCTGTGTGCACGGGACTGTGAGTTGAGGAATGCTGTGTTCACGGGAGTGTGAGTTCAGGATGGCTGTGTGCACGGGTGTGTGAGTTCAGGATTACTGTTTGTACACGGGAGTGGGAGCTCAGGATTGCTGTGTGCATGGGAGTGTGAGTTCAGGATTGCTGTGTGCACGGGAGTGTGAGTTCAGGATTGCTGTGTGAGCACGGAAGTGTGAGTTCAGCATTGCTGTGTGCACGGGAGTGTGAGTTCCGGATTGCTGTGTGCACGGGCGTGTGAGCTCAGGATTGCTGTGTGCACGGTAGTGTGAGTTCAGGATGGCTGTGTGCACGGGTGTGTGAGTTCAGGATTGCTGTTTGTACACGGGAGTGGGAATTCAGGATTGCTGTGTGCATGGGAGTCGTAGTTCAGGATTGCTGTGTGCACGGGAGTGTGAGTTTAGGATTGCTGTGTGTGCACAGGAGAGTGAGTTCAGGATCGCCGTGTGCACGGGAGTGTGTGTTCCGGATTGCTGTGTGCACGGCAGTGTGAGTTCAGAATTGCTGTGTGTGCACGGGAGGGTGACTTCAGCATTGCTGTGTGCACGGGAGTGTGAGTTCCGGATTGCTGTGTGCCCGGGAGTGTGCGTTCAGGATTGCCCTGTTCACGGGCGTTTGAGCTCAGGATTGCTGTGTGCGCGGGAGTGTGAGTTCAGGATGGCTGTGTGCACGGGAGTGTGAGTTCAGGATTGCTGTATGCACGGGAGTGAGAGTTCAGGATGGCTGTGTTCACGGGAGTGAGAGTTCAGGATTGCTGTGTGTGCACGAGAGTGTGAGTTCAGGATGGCTGTGTTCACGGGAGTGTGAGTTCAGGATTGCTGTGTGCACGGGACTGTGAGTTCAGGATGGCTGTGTGCACGGGAGTGTGATTTCAGGATTGCTGTGTGCACGGGTGTGTGAGTTCAGGATTGCTGTTTGTACACGGGATTGTGAGTCCAGGATTGCTGTGTGCACGCGAGTGTGAGTTCAGGATTGCCGTGTGCACGGGCGTGTGAGCTCAGGATTGCTGTGTGCACGGTAGTGTGAGTTCAGGATGGCTGTGTGCACGGGTGTGTGAGTTCAGGATTGCTGTTTGTACACGGGAGTGGGAATTCAGGATTGCTGTGTGCATGGGAGTCGTCGTTCAGGATTGCTGTGTGCACGGGAGTGTGAGTTTAGGATTGCTGTGTGTGCACAGGAGAGTGAGTTCAGGATCGCCGTGTGCACGGGGTGTGTGCTCAGGATTGCTGTCTGCACGGGAGTGTGAGTTCAGGATGGCTGTGTGCACGGGAGTGTGAGTTGAGGAATGATGTGTTCACGGGAGTGTGAGTTCAGGATGGCTGTGTGCACGGGTGTGTGAGTTCAGGATTGCTGTGTGCACGGGAGTGTGAGTTCAGGATTGCTGTGTGTGCACGAGAGTGTGAGTTCAGGATTGCTGTGTTCACGGGAGTGTGAGTTCACCATTGCTGTGTTCACGGGAGTGTGAGTTCAGGATGGCTGTGTGCACGGGAGTGTGAGTTCAGGATTGCTGTGTGCACGGGAGTGAGAGTTCAGGATGGCTGTGTTCACGGGAGTGAGAGTTCAGGATTGCTGTGTGTGCACGAGAGTGTGAGTTCAGGATGGCTGCGTGCACGGGAGTGTGAGTTCAGGATTGCCGTGTGCACGGGCGTGTGAGCTCAGGATTGCTGTGTGCACGGGAGTGTGAGTTGAGGATGGCTGTCTGCACGGGTGTGTGAGTTCAGGATTGCTGTTTGTACACGGGAGTGGGAGTTCAGGATTGCTGTGTGCATGGGAGTGGTAGTTCAGGATTGCTGTGTGCACGGGAGTGTGAGTTCAGGATGGCTGTGTGCACGGGAGTGTGAGTTCAGGATTGCCGTGTGCACGGGCGTGTGTGCTCAGGATTGCTGTGTGCACGGGAGTCTGAGTTCAGGATGGCTGTGTGCACGGGACTGTGAGTTGAGGAATGCTGTGTTCACGGGAGTGTGAGTTCAGGATGGCTGTGTGCACGGGTGTGTGAGTTCAGGATTACTGTTTGTACACGGGAGTGGGAGCTCAGGATTGCTGTGTGCATGGGAGTGTGAGTTCAGGATTGCTGTGTGCACGGGAGTGTGAGTTCAGGATTGCTGTGTGTGCACGGAAGTGTGAGTTCAGCATTGCTGTGTGCACGGGAGTGTGAGTTCCGGATTGCTGTGTGCCCGGGAGTGTGCGTTCAGGATTGCCCTGTTCACGGGCGTTTGAGCTCAGGATTGCTGAGTGCGCGGGAGTGTGAGTTTAGGATGGCTGTGTTCACGGGAGTGTGAGTTCAGGATTGCTGTGTGCACGGGACTGTGAGTTCAGGATGGCTGTGTGCACGGGAGTGTGATTTCAGGATTGCTGTGTGCACGGGTGTGTGAGTTCAGGATTGCTGTTTGTACACGGGATTGTGAGTCCAGGATTGCTGTGTGCACGCGAGTGTGAGTTCAGGATTGCCGTGTGCACGGGCGTGTGAGCTCAGGATTGCTGTGTGCACGGTAGTGTGAGTTCAGGATGGCTGTGTGCACGGGTGTGTGAGTTCAGGATTGCTGTTTGTACACGGGAGTGGGAATTCAGGATTGCTGTGTGCATGGGAGTCGTAGTTCAGGATTGCTGTGTGCACGGGAGTGTGAGTTTAGGATTGCTGTGTGTGCACAGGAGAGTCAGTTCAGGATCGCCGTGTGCACGGGAGTGTGTGTTCCGGATTGCTGTGTGCACGGCAGTGTGAGTTCAGAATTGCTGTGTGTGCACGGGAGTGTGAGTTCACCATTGCTGTGTTCACGGGAGTGTGAGTTCAGGATGGCTGTGTGCACGGGAGTGTGAGTTCAGGATTGCTGTGTGCACGGGAGTGAGAGTTCAGGATGGCTGTGTTCACGGGAGTGAGAGTTCAGGATTGCTGTGTGTGCACGAGAGTGTGAGTTCAGGATGGCTGCGTGCACGGGAGTGTGAGTTCAGGATTGCCGTGTGCACGGGCGTTTGAGCTCAGGATTGCTGTGTGCACGGGAGTGTGAGTTGAGGATGGCTGTCTGCACGGGTTTGTGAGTTCGGGATTGCTGTTTGTACACGGGAGTGGGAGTTCAGGATTGCTGTGTGCATGGGAGTGGTAGTTCAGGATTGCTGTGTGCACGGGAGTGTGAGTTCAGGATGGCTGTGTGCACGGGAATGTGAGTTCAGGATTGCCGTGTGCACGGGCGTGTGTGCTCAGGATTGCTGTGTGCACGGGAGTGTGAGTTCAGGATGGCTGTGTGCACGGGACTGTGAGTTGAGGAATGCTGTGTTCACGGGAGTGTGAGTTCAGGATGGCTGTGTGCACGGGTGTGTGAGTTCAGGATTACTGTTTGTACACGGGAGTGGGAGCTCAGGATTGCTGTGTGCATGGGAGTGTGAGTTCAGGATTGCTGTGTGCACGGGAGTGTGAGTTCAGGATTGCTGTGTGTGCACGGGAGTGTGAGTTCAGCATTGCTGTGTGCACGGGAGTGTGAGTTCCGGATTGCTGTGTGCCCGGGAGTGTGCGTTCAGGATTGCCCTGTTCACGGGCGTTTGAGCTCAGGATTGCTGTGTGCGCGGGAGTGTGAGTTCAGGATGGCTGTGTTCACGGGAGTGTGAGTTCAGGATTGCTGTGTGCACGGGACTGTGAGTTCAGGATGGCTGTGTGCACGGGAGTGTGATTTCAGGATTGCTGTGTGCACGGGTGTGTGAGTTCAGGATTGCTGTTTGTACACGGGATTGTGAGTCTAGGATTGCTGTGTGCACGCGAGTGTGAGTTCAGGATTGCCGTGTGCACGGGCGTGTGAGCTCAGGATTGCTGTGTGCACGGTAGTGTGAGTTCAGGATGGCTGTGTGCACGGGTGTGTGAGTTCAGGATTGTTGTTTGTACACGGGAGTGGGAATTCAGGATTGCTGTGTGCATGGGAGTCGTCGTTCAGGATTGCTGTGTGCACGGGAGTGTGAGTTTAGGATTGCTGTGTGTGCACAGGAGAGTGAGTTCAGGATTGCCGTGTGCACGGGAGTGTGTGTTCCGGATTGCTGTGTGCACGGCAGTGTGAGTTCAGAATTGCTGTGTGTGCACGGGAGTGTGAGTTCAGGATTGCTGTGTGTGCACGAGAGTGTGAGTTCAGGATTGCTGTGTTCACGGGAGTGTGAGTTCACCATTGCTGTGTTCACGGGAGTGGGAGTTCAGGATGGCTGTGTGCACGGGAGTGTGAGTTCAGGATTGCTGTGTGCACGGGAGTGAGAGTTCAGGATGGCTGTGTTCACGGGAGTGAGAGTTCAGGATTGCTGTGTGTGCACGAGAGTGTGAGTTCAGGATGGCTGTGTGCACGGGAGTGTGAGTTGAGGAATGCTGTGTTCACGGGAGTGTGGGTTCAGGATGGCTGTGTGCACGGGTGTGTGAGTTCAGGATTACTGTTTGTACACGGGAGTGGGAGCTCAGGATTGCTGTGTGCATGGGAGTGTGAGTTCAGGATTGCTGTGTGCACGGGAGTGTGAGTTCAGGATTGCTGTGTGTGCACGGGAGTGTGAGTTCAGCATTGCTGTGTGCACGGGAGTGTGAGTTCCGGATTACTGTGTGCCCGGGAGTGTGCGTTCAGGATTGCCCTGTTCACGGGCGTTTGAGCTCAGGATTGCTGTGTGCGCGGGAGTGTGAGTTCAGGATGGCTGTGTTCACGGGAGTGTGAGTTCAGGATTGCTGTGTGCACGGGACTGTGAGTTCAGGATGGCTGTGTGCACGGGAGTGTGATTTCAGGATTGCTGTGTGCACGGGTGTGTGAGTTCAGGATTGCTGTTTGTACACGGGATTGTGAGTCCAGGATTGCTGTGTGCACGCGAGTGTGAGTTCAGGATTGCCGTGTGCACAGCGTGTGAGCTCAGGATTGCTGTGTGCACGGTAGTGTGAGTTCAGGATGGCTGTGTGCACGGGTGTGTGAGTTCAGGATTGCTGTTTGTACACGGGAGTGGGAACTCAGGATTGCTGTGTGCATGGGAGTCGTAGTTCAGGATTGCTGTGTGCACGGGAGTGTGAGTTTAGGATTGCTGTGTGTGCACAGGAGAGTGAGTTCAGGATCGCCGTGTGCACGGGAGTGTGTGTTCCGGATTGCTGTGTGCACGGCAGTGTGAGTTCAGAATTGTTGTGTGTGCACGGGAGTGTGAGTTCAGGATTGCTGTGTGTGCACGAGAGTGTGAGTTCAGGATTGCTGTGTTCACGGGAGTGTGAGTTCACCATTGCTGTGTTCACGGGAGTGTGAGTTCAGGATGGCTGTGTGCACGGGAGAGTGAGTTCAGGATCGCCGTGTGCACGGGAGTGTGTGTTCCGGATTGCTGTGTGCACGGCAGTGTGAGTTCAGAATTGCTGTGTGTGCACGGGAGTGTGAGTTCAGCATTGCTGTGTGCACGGGAGTGTGAGTTCCGGATTGCTGTGTGCCCGGGAGTGTGCGTTCAGGATTGTCCTGTTCACGGGCGTTTGAGCTCAGGATTGCTGTGTGCGCGGGAGTGTGAGTTCAGGATGGCTGTGTTCACGGGAGTGTGAGTTCAGGATTGCTGTGTGCACGGGACTGTGAGTTCAGGATGGCTGTGTGCACGGGAGTGTGATTTCAGGATTGCTGTGTGCACGGGTGTGTGAGTTCAGGATTGCTGTTTGTACACGGGATTGTGAGTCCAGGATTGCTGTGTGCACGCGAGTGTGAGTTCAGGATTGCCGTGTGCACGGGCGTGTGAGCTCAGGATTGCTGTGTGCACGGTAGTGTGAGTTCAGGATGGCTGTGTGCACGGGTGTGTGAGTTCAGGGTTGCTGTTTGTACACGGGAGTGGGAATTCAGGATTGCTGTGTGCATGGGAGTCGTCGTTCAGGATTGCTGTGTGCACGGGAGTGTGAGTTTAGGATTGCTGTGTGTGCACAGGAGAGTGAGTTCAGGATCGCCGTGTGCACGGGAGTGTGTGTTCCGGATTGCTGTGTGCACGGCAGTGTGAGTTCAGAATTGCTGTGTGTGCACGGGAGTGTGAGTTCAGGATTGCTGTGTGTGCACGAGAGTGTGAGTTCAGGATTGTTGTGTTCACGGGAGTGTGAGTTCACCATTGCTGTGTTCACGGGAGTGTGAGTTCAGGATGGCTGTGTGCACGGGAGTGTGAGTTCAGGATTGCTGTGTGCACGGGAGTGAGAGTTCAGGATGGCTGTGTTCACGGGAGTGAGAGTTCAGGATTGCTGTGTGTGCACGAGAGTGTGAGTTCAGGATGGCTGTGTGCACGGGAGTGTGAGTTGAGGAATGCTGTGTTCACGGGAGTGTGGGTTCAGGATGGCTGTGTGCACGGGTGTGTGAGTTCAGGATTACTGTTTGTACACGGGAGTGGGAGCTCAGGATTGCTGTGTGCATGGGAGTGTGAGTTCAGGATTGCTGTGTGCACGGGAGTGTGAGTTCAGGATTGCTGTGTGTGCACGGGAGTGTGAGTTCAGCATTGCTGTGTGCACGGGAGTGTGAGTTCCGGATTACTGTGTGCCCGGGAGTGTGCGTTCAGGATTGCCCTGTTCACGGGCGTTTGAGCTCAGGATTGCTGTGTGCGCGGGAGTGTGAGTTCAGGATGGCTGTGTTCACGGGAGTGTGAGTTCAGGATTGCTGTGTGCACGGGACTGTGAGTTCAGGATGGCTGTGTGCACGGGAGTGTGATTTCAGGATTGCTGTGTGCACGGGTGTGTGAGTTCAGGATTGCTGTTTGTACACGGGATTGTGAGTCCAGGATTGCTGTGTGCACGCGAGTGTGAGTTCAGGATTGCCGTGTGCACGGGCGTGTGAGCTCAGGATGGCTGTGTGCACGGGTGTGTGAGTTCAGGATTGCTGTTTGTACACGGGAGTGGAAATTCAGGATTGCTGTGTGCATGGGAGTCGTCGTTCAGGATTGCTGTGTGCACGGGAGTGTGAGTTTAGGATTGCTGTGTGTGCACAGGAGAGTGAGTTCAGGATCGCCGTGTGCACGGGAGTGTGTGTTCCGGATTGCTGTGTGCACGGCAGTGTGAGTTCAGAATTGCTGTGTGTGCACGGGAGTGTGAGTTCAGGATTGCCGTGTGTGCACGCGAGTGTGAGTTCAGGATTGCTGTGTTCACGGGAGTGTGAGTTCAGGATGGCTGTGTGCACGGGAGTGTGAGTTCAGGATTGCTGTGTGCACGGGAGTGAGAGTTCAGGATGGCTGTGTTCACGGGAGTGAGAGTTCAGGATTGCTGTGTGTGCACGAGAGTGTGAGTTCAGGATGGCTGTGTGCACGGGAGTGTGAGTTGAGGAATGCTGTGTTCACGGGAGTGTGGGTTCAGGATGGCTGTGTGCACGGGTGTGTGAGTTCAGGATTACTGTTTGTACACGGGAGTGGGAGCTCAGGATTGCTGTGTGCATGGGAGTGTGAGTTCAGGATTGCTGTGTGCACGGGAGTGTGAGTTCAGGATTGCTGTGTGTGCACGGGAGTGTGAGTTCAGCATTGCTGTGTGCACGGGAGTGTGAGTTCCGGATTACTGTGTGCCCGGGAGTGTGCGTTCAGGATTGCCCTGTTCACGGGCGTTTGAGCTCAGGATTGCTGTGTGCGCGGGAGTGTGAGTTCAGGATGGCTGTGTTCACGGGAGTGTGAGTTCAGGATTGCTGTGTGCACGGGACTGTGAGTTCAGGATGGCTGTGTGCACGGGAGTGTGATTTCAGGATTGCTGTGTGCACGGGTGTGTGAGTTCAGGATTGCTGTTTGTACACGGGATTGTGAGTCCAGGATTGCTGTGTGCACGCGAGTGTGAGTTCAGGATTGCCGTGTGCACGGGCGTGTGAGCTCAGGATTGCTGTGTGCACGGTAGTGTGAGTTCAGGATGGCTGTGTGCACGGGTGTGTGAGTTCAGGATTGCTGTTTGTACACGGGAGTGGGAATTCAGGATTGCTGTGTGCATGGGAGTCGTAGTTCAGGATTGCTGTGTGCACGGGAGTGTGAGTTTAGGATTGCTGTGTGTGCACAGGAGAGTGAGTTCAGGATCGCCGTGTGCACGGGAGTGTGTGTTCCGGATTGCTGTGTGCACGGCAGTGTGAGTTCAGAATTGCTGTGTGTGCACGGGAGTGTGAGTTCAGGATTGCTGTGTGTGCACGAGAGTGTGAGTTAGGGTTGCTGTGTTCACGGGAGTGTGAGTTCACCATTGCTGTGTTCACGGGAGTGTGAGTTCAGGATGGCTGTGTGCACGGGAGTGTGAGTTGAGGATTGCTGTGTGCGCGGGAGTGAGAGTTCAGGATGGCTGTGTTCACGGGAGTGTGAGTTCAGGATAGCTGTGTGCACGGGAGTGTGAGTTCAGGATTGCCGTGTGCACGGGCGTGTGAGCTCAGGATTGCTGTGTGCACGGGAGTGTGAGTTCAGGATGGGTGTGTGCACCGGTGTGTGAGTTCAGGATTGCTGTTTGTACACGAGAGTGGGAGTTCAGGATTGCTGTGTGCATGGGAGTAGTAGTTTAGGATTTCTGTGTGCATGGGAGTGTGAGTTCAGGATTGCAGTGGGTGCACAGGAGTGTGAGTTCAGGATTGATGTGTGCACGGGAGTGTGAGTTCAGGATGGCTGTGTGCACGGGAGTGTGAGTTCAGGAATGCTGTGTGCACGGTAGTGTGATTTCAGGTTTGCTGTGTGCACAGGAGTGTGCGTTCAGCATTGTTGTGTGCACGGGAGTGTGAGTTCAGGATTGCCGTGTTCACGGGAGTGTGAGTTCAGGATTGCTGTGTGCACGGGTGTGTGAGTTCAGGATTGCCGTGTTCACGGGAGTGTGAGTTCAGGATTGCTGTGCGCAGGGGAGTGTGAGTTCAGCATTGTTGTGTGCACGGGAGTGTGAGTTCAGGATTGCTGTGTGCACGGCAGTGTGAGTTCAGAATTGCTGTGTGTGCACGGGAGTGTGAGTTCAGGATTGCTGTGTGTGCACGAGAGTGTGAGTTCAGGATTGCTGTGTTCACGGGAGTGTGAGTTCACCATTGCTGTGTTCACGGGAGTGTGAGTTCAGGATGGCTGTGTGCCCGGGAGTGTGCGTTCAGGATTGCCCTGTTCACGGGCGTTTGAGCTCAGGATTGCTGTGTGCGCGGGAGTGTGAGTTCAGGATGGCTGTGTTCACGGGAGTGTGAGTTCAGGATTGCTGTGTGCACGGGACTGTGAGTTCAGGATGGCTGTGTGCACGGGAGTGTGATTTCAGGATTGCTGTGTGCACGGGTGTGTGAGTTCAGGATTGCTGTTTGTACACGGGATTGTGAGTCCAGGATTGCTGTGTGCACGCGAGTGTGAGTTCAGGATTGCCGTGTGCACGGGCGTGTGAGCTCAGGATTGCTGTGTGCACGGTAGTGTGAGTTCAGGATGGCTGTGTGCACGGGTGTGTGAGTTCAGGATTGCTGTTTGTACACGGGAGTGGGAATTCAGGATTGCTGTGTGCATGGGAGTCGTAGTTCAGGATTGCTGTGTGCACGGGAGTGTGAGTTTAGGATTGCTGTGTGTGCAGAGGAGAGTGAGTTCAGGATCGCCGTGTGCACGGGAGTGTGTGTTCCGGATTGCTGTGTGCACGGCAGTGTGAGTTCAGAATTGTTGTGTGTGCACGGGAGTGTGAGTTCAGGATTGCTGTGTGTGCACGAGAGTGTGAGTTCAGGATTGCTGTGTTCACGGGAGTGTGAGTTCACCATTGCTGTGTTCACGGGAGTGTGAGTTCAGG
The DNA here is from genome assembly GCF_030028105.1 of Mobula birostris. Lineage (NCBI taxonomy): Eukaryota > Metazoa > Chordata > Chondrichthyes > Myliobatiformes > Myliobatidae > Mobula > Mobula birostris. Next base: position 209,427,642 of record NC_092373.1, read on the forward strand.
ATGGCTGTGTGCACGGGAGTGTGAGTTCAGGATGGCTGTGTGCACGGGAGTGTGAGTTCAGGATTGCTGTGTGCACGGGAGTGAGAGTTCAGGATGGCTGTGTTCACGGGGGTGAGAGTTCAGGATTGCTGTGTGTGCACGAGAGTGTGAGTTCAGGATGGCTGCGTGCACGGGAGTGTGAGTTCAGGATTGCCGTGTGCACGGGCGTGTGAGCTCAGGATTGCTGTGTGCACGGGAGTGTGAGTTGAGGATGGCTGTCTGCACGGGTGTGTGAGTTCAGGATTGCTGTTTGTACACGGGAGTGGGAGTTCAGGATTGCTGTGTGCATGGGAGTGGGAGTTCAGGATTGCTGTGTGCACGGGAGTGTGAGTTCAGGATGGCTGTGTGCACGGGAGTGTGAGTTCAGGATTGCCGTGTGCACGGGGTGTGTGCTCAGGATTGCTGTCTGCACGGGAGTGTGAGTTCAGGATGGCTGTGTGCACGGGAGTGTGAGTTGAGGAATGATGTGTTCACGGGAGTGTGAGTTCAGGATGGCTCTGTGCACGGGTGTGTGAGTTCAGGATTACTGTTTGTACACGGGAGTGGGAGCTCAGGATTGCTGTGTGCATGGTAGTGTGAGTTCAGGATTGCTGTGTGCACGGGAGTGTGAGTTCAGGATTGCTGTGTGTGCACGGGAGTGTGAGTTCAGCATTGCTGTGTGCACGGGAGTGTGAGTTCCGGATTGCTGTGTGCCCGGGAGTGTGCGTTCAGGATTGCACTGTTCACGGGCGTTTGAGCTCAGGATTGCTGTGTGCGCGGGAGTGTGAGTTCAGGATGGCTGTGTTCACGGGAGTGTGAGTTCAGGATTGCTGTGTGCACGGGACTGTGAGTTCAGGATGGCTGTGTGCACGGGAGTGTGATTTCAGGATTGCTGTGTGCACGGGTGTGTGAGTTCAGGATTGCTGTTTGTACACGGGATTGTGAGTCCAGGATTGCTGTGTGCACGCGAGTGTGAGTTCAGGATTGCCGTGTGCACGGGCGTGTGAGCTCAGGATTGCTGTGTGCACGGTAGTGTGAGTTCAGGATGGCTGTGTGCACGGGTGTGTGAGTTCAGGATTGCTGTTTGTACACGGGAGTGGGAATTCAGGATTGCTGTGTGCATGGGAGTCGTCGTTCAGGATTGCTGTGTGCACGGGAGTGTGAGTTTAGGATTGCTGTGTGTGCACAGGAGAGTGAGTTCAGGATCGCCGTGTGCACGGGAGTGTGTGTTCCGGATTGCTGTGTGCACGGCAGTGTGAGTTCAGAATTGCTGTGTGTGCACGGGAGTGTGAGTTCAGGATTGCTGTGTGTGCACGAGAGTGTGAGTTCAGGATTGCTGTGTTCACGGGAGTGTGAGTTCACCATTGCTGTGTTCACGGGAGTGTGAGTTCAGGATGGCTGTGTGCACGGGAGTGTGAGTTCAGGATTGCTGTGTGCACGGGAGTGAGAGTTCAGGATGGCTGTGTTCACGGGAGTGAGAGTTCAGGATTGCTGTGTGTGCACGAGAGTGTGAGTTCAGGATGGCTGTGTGCACGGGAGTGTGAGTTGAGGAAAGCTGTGTTCACCGGAGTGTGGGTTCAGGATGGCTGTGTGCACGGGTGTGTGATTTCAGGATTACTGTTTGTACACGGGAGTGGGAGCTCAGGATTGCTGTGTGCACGGGAGTGTGATTTCAGGATTGCTGTTTGTACACGGGAGTGGGAATTCAGGATTGCTGTGTGCATGGGAGTCGTAATTCAGGATTGCTGTGTGTGCACAGGAGAGTGAGTTCAGGATCGCCGTGTGCACGGGAGTGTGTGTTCCGGATGGCTGTGTGCACGGGTGTGTGAGTTCAGGATTGCTGTGTGCACGGGAGTGTGAGTTCAGGATTGCTGTGTGTGCACGAGAGTGTGAGTTCAGGATTGCTGTGTTCACGGGAGTGTGAGTTCACCATTGCTGTGTTCACGGGAGTGTGAGTTCAGGATGGCTGTGTGCACGGGAGTGTGAGTTCAGGATTGCTGTGTGCACGGGAGTGAGAGTTCAGGATGGCTGTGTTCACGGGAGTGAGAGTTCAGGATTGCTGTGTGTGCACGAGAGTGTGAGTTCAGGATGGCTGCGTGCACGGGAGTGTGAGTTCAGGATTGCCGTGTGCACGGGCGTGTGAGCTCAGGATTGCTGTGTGCACGGGAGTGTGAGTTGAGGATGGCTGTATGCACGGGTGTGTGAGTTCAGGATTGCTGTTTGTACACGGGAGTGGGAGTTCAGGATTGCTGTGTGCATGGGAGTGGTAGTTCAGGATTGCTGTGTGCATGGGAGTGTGAGTTCAGGATGGCTGTGTGCACGGGAGTGTGAGTTCAGGATTGCCGTGTGCACGGGCGTGTGTGCTCAGGATTGCTGTGTGCACGGGAGTGTGAGTTCAGGATGGCTGTGTGCACGGGACTGTGAGTTGAGGAATGCTGTGTTCACGGGAGTGTGAGTTCAGGATGGCTGTGTGCACGGGTGTGTGAGTTCAGGATTACTGTTTGTACACGGGAGTGGGAGCTCAGGATTGCTGTGTGCGCGGGAGTGTGAGTTCAGGATGGCTGTGTGCACGGGAGTGTGAGTTCAGGATTGCTGTGTGCACGGGAGTGAGAGTTCAGGATGGCTGTGTTCACGGGAGTGAGAGTTCAGGATTGCTGTGTGTGCACGAGAGTGTGAGTTCAGGATGGCTGTGTTCACGGGAGTGTGAGTTCAGGATTGCTGTGTGCACGGGACTGTGAGTTCAGGATGGCTGTGTGCACGGGAGTGTGATTTCAGGATTGCTGTGTGCACGGGTGTGTGAGTTCAGGATTGCTGTTTGTACACGGGATTGTGAGTCCAGGATTGCTGTGTGCACGCGAGTGTGAGTTCAGGATTGCCGTGTGCACGGGCGTGTGAGCTCAGGATTGCTGTGTGCACGGTAGTGTGAGTTCAGGATGGCTGTGTGCACGGGTGTGTGAGTTCAGGATTGCTGTTTGTACACGGGAGTGGGAATTCAGGATTGCTGTGTGCATGGGAGTCGTCGTTCAGGATTGCTGTGTGCACGGGAGTGTGAGTTTAGGATTGCTGTGTGTGCACAGGAGAGTGAGTTCAGGATCGCCGTGTGCACGGGGTGTGTGCTCAGGATTGCTGTCTGCACGGGAGTGTGAGTTCAGGATGGCTGTGTGCACGGGAGTGTGAGTTGAGGAATGATGTGTTCACGGGAGTGTGAGTTCAGGATGGCTGTGTGCACGGGTGTGTGAGTTCAGGATTGCTGTGTGCACGGGAGTGTGAGTTCAGGATTGCTGTGTGTGCTCGAGAGTGTGAGTTCAGGATTGCTGTGTTCACGGGAGTGTGAGTTCACCATTGCTGTGTTCACGGGAGTGTGAGTTCAGGATGGCTGTGTGCACGGGAGTGTGAGTTCAGGATTGCTGTGTGCACGGGAGTGAGAGTTCAGGATGGCTGTGTTCACGGGAGTGAGAGTTCAGGATTGCTGTGTGTGCACGAGAGTGTGAGTTCAGGATGGCTGCGTGCACGGGAGTGTGAGTTCAGGATTGCCGTGTGCACGGGCGTGTGAGCTCAGGATTGCTGTGTGCACGGGAGTGTGAGTTGAGGATGGCTGTCTGCACGGGTGTGTGAGTTCAGGATTGCTGTTTGTACACGGGAGTGGGAGTTCAGGATTGCTGTGTGCATGGGAGTGGTAGTTCAGGATTGCTGTGTGCACGGGAGTGTGAGTTGAGGATGGCTGTGTGCACGGGAGTGTGAGTTCAGGATTGCCGTGTGCACGGGCGTGTGTGCTCAGGATTGCTGTGTGCACGGGAGTCTGAGTTCAGGATGGCTGTGTGCACGGGACTGTGAGTTGAGGAATGCTGTGTTCACGGGAGTGTGAGTTCAGGATGGCTGTGTGCACGGGTGTGTGAGTTCAGGATTACTGTTTGTACACGGGAGTGGGAGCTCAGGATTGCTGTGTGCATGGGAGTGTGAGTTCAGGATTGCTGTGTGCACGGGAGTGTGAGTTCAGGATTGCTGTGTGTGCACGGAAGTGTGAGTTCAGCATTGCTGTGTGCACGGGAGTGTGAGTTCCGGATTGCTGTGTGCCCGGGAGTGTGCGTTCAGGATTGCCCTGTTCACGGGCGTTTGAGCTCAGGATTGCTGAGTGCGCGGGAGTGTGAGTTTAGGATGGCTGTGTTCACGGGAGTGTGAGTTCAGGATTGCTGTGTGCACGGGACTGTGAGTTCAGGATGGCTGTGTGCACGGGAGTGTGATTTCAGGATTGCTGTGTGCACGGGTGTGTGAGTTCAGGATTGCTGTTTGTACACGGGATTGTGAGTCCAGGATTGCTGTGTGCACGCGAGTGTGAGTTCAGGATTGCCGTGTGCACGGGCGTGTGAGCTCAGGATTGCTGTGTGCACGGTAGTGTGAGTTCAGGATGGCTGTGTGCACGGGTGTGTGAGTTCAGGATTGCTGTTTGTACACGGGAGTGGGTATTCAGGATTGCTGTGTGCATGGGAGTCGTAGTTCAGGATTGCTGTGTGCACGGGAGTGTGAGTTTAGGATTGCTGTGTGTGCACAGGAGAGTCAGTTCAGGATCGCCGTGTGCACGGGAGTGTGTGTTCCGGATTGCTGTGTGCACGGCAGTGTGAGTTCAGAATTGCTGTGTGTGCACGGGAGTGTGAGTTCACCATTGCTGTGTTCACGGGAGTGTGAGTTCAGGATGGCTGTGTGCACGGGAGTGTGAGTTCAGGATTGCTGTGTGCACGGGAGTGAGAGTTCAGGATGGCTGTGTTCACGGGAGTGAGAGTTCAGGATTGCTGTGTGTGCACGAGAGTGTGAGTTCAGGATGGCTGCGTGCACGGGAGTGTGAGTTCAGGATTGCCGTGTGCACGGGCGTTTGAGCTCAGGATTGCTGTGTGCACGGGAGTGTGAGTTGAGGATGGCTGTCTGCACGGGTTTGTGAGTTCAGGATTGCTGTTTGTACACGGGAGTGGGAGTTCAGGATTGCTGTGTGCATGGGAGTGGTAGTTCAGGATTGCTGTGTGCACGGGAGTGTGAGTTCAGGATGGCTGTGTGCACGGGAATGTGAGTTCAGGATTGCCGTGTGCACGGGCGTGTGTGCTCAGGATTGCTGTGTGCACGGGAGTGTGAGTTCAGGATGGCTGTGTGCACGGGACTGTGAGTTGAGGAATGCTGTGTTCACGGGAGTGTGAGTTCAGGATGGCTGTGTGCACGGGAGTGTGAGTTCAGGATTGCTGTGTGTGCACGGGAGTGTGAGTTCAGCATTGCTGTGTGCACGGGAGTGTGAGTTCCGGATTGCTGTGTGCCCGGGAGTGTGCGTTCAGGATTGCACTGTTCACGGGCGTTTGAGCTCAGGATTGCTGTGTGCGCGGGAGTGTGAGTTCAGGATGGCTGTGTTCACGGGAGTGTGAGTTCAGGATTGCTGTGTGCACGGGACTGTGAGTTCAGGATGGCTGTGTGCACGGGAGTGTGATTTCAGGATTGCTGTGTGCACGGGTGTGTGAGTTCAGGATTGCTGTTTGTACACGGGATTGTGAGTCCAGGATTGCTGTGTGCACGCGAGTGTGAGTTCAGGATTGCCGTGTGCACGGGCGTGTGAGCTCAGGATTGCTGTGTGCACGGTAGTGTGAGTTCAGGATGGCTGTGTGCACGGGTGTGTGAGTTCAGGATTGCTGTTTGTACACGGGAGTGGGAATTCAGGATTGCTGTGTGCATGGGAGTCGTCGTTCAGGATTGCTGTGTGCACGGGAGTGTGAGTTTAGGATTGCTGTGTGTGCACAGGAGAGTGAGTTCAGGATCGCCGTGTGCACGGGAGTGTGTGTTCCGGATTGCTGTGTGCACGGCAGTGTGAGTTCAGAATTGCTGTGTGTGCACGGGAGTGTGAGTTCAGGATTGCTGTGTGTGCACGAGAGTGTGAGTTCAGGATTGCTGTGTTCACGGGAGTGTGAGTTCACCATTGCTGTGTTCACGGGAGTGTGAGTTCAGGATTGCCGTGTGCACGGGAGTGTGAGCTCAGGATTGCTGTGTGCACGGTAGTGTGAGTTCAGGATGGCTGTGTGCACGGGTGTGTGAGTTCAGGATTGCTGTGTGTGCACGGGAGTGGGAATTCAGGATTGCTGTGTGCATGGGAGTCGTCGTTCAGGATTGCTGTGTGCACGGGAGTGTGAGTTTAGGATTGCTGTGTGTGCACAGGAGAGTGAGTTCAGGATCGCCGTGTGCACGGGGTGTGTGCTCAGGATTGCTGTCTGCACGGGAGTGTGAGTTCAGGATGGCTGTGTGCACGGGAGTGTGAGTTGAGGAATGATGTGTTCACGGGAGTGTGAGTTCAGGATGGCTGTGTGCACGGGTGTGTGAGTTCAGGATTGCTGTGTGCACGGGAGTGTGAGTTCAGGATTGCTGTGTGTGCTCGAGAGTGTGAGTTCAGGATTGCTGTGTTCACGGGAGTGTGAGTTCACCATTGCTGTGTTCACGGGAGTGTGAGTTCAGGATGGCTGTGTGCACGGGAGTGTGAGTTCAGGATTGCTGTGTGCACGGGAGTGAGAGTTCAGGATGGCTGTGTTCACGGGAGTGAGAGTTCAGGATTGCTGTGTGTGCACGAGAGTGTGAGTTCAGGATGGCTGCGTGCACGGGAGTGTGAGTTCAGGATTGCCGTGTGCACGGGCGTGTGAGCTCAGGATTGCTGTGTGCACGGGAGTGTGAGTTGAGGATGGCTGTCTGCACGGGTGTGTGAGTTCAGGATTGCTGTTTGTACACGGGAGTGGGAGTTCAGGATTGCTGTGTGCATGGGAGTGGTAGTTCAGGATTGCTGTGTGCACGGGAGTGTGAGTTGAGGATGGCTGTGTGCACGGGAGTGTGAGTTCAGGATTGCCGTGTGCACGGGCGTGTGTGCTCAGGATTGCTGTGTGCACGGGAGTCTGAGTTCAGGATGGCTGTGTGCACGGGACTGTGAGTTGAGGAATGCTGTGTTCACGGGAGTGTGAGTTCAGGATGGCTGTGTGCACGGGTGTGTGAGTTCAGGATTACTGTTTGTACACGGGAGTGGGAGCTCAGGATTGCTGTGTGCATGGGAGTGTGAGTTCAGGATTGCTGTGTGCACGGGAGTGTGAGTTCAGGATTGCTGTGTGTGCACGGAAGTGTGAGTTCAGGATTGCTGTGTGTGCACGAGAGTGTGAGTTCAGGATGGCTGCGTGCACGGGAGTGTGAGTTCAGGATTGCCGTGTGCACGGGCGTTTGAGCTCAGGATTGCTGTGTGCACGGGAGTGTGAGTTGAGGATGGCTGTCTGCACGGGTTTGTGAGTTCAGGATTGCTGTTTGTACACGGGAGTGGGAGTTCAGGATTGCTGTGTGCATGGGAGTGGTAGTTCAGGATTGCTGTGTGCACGGGAGTGTGAGTTCAGGATGGCTGTGTGCACGGGAATGTGAGTTCAGGATTGCCGTGTGCACGGGCGTGTGTGCTCAGGATTGCTGTGTGCACGGGAGTGTGAGTTCAGGATGGCTGTGTGCACGGGACTGTGAGTTGAGGAATGCTGTGTTCACGGGAGTGTGAGTTCAGGATGGCTGTGTGCACGGGTGTGTGAGTTCAGGATTACTGTTTGTACACGGGAGTGGGAGCTCAGGATTGCTGTGTGCATGGGAGTGTGAGTTCAGGATTGCTGTGTGCACGGGAGTGTGAGTTCAGGATTGCTGTGTGTGCACGGGAGTGTGAGTTCAGCATTGCTGTGTGCACGGGAGTGTGAGTTCCGGATTGCTGTGTGCCCGGGAGTGTGCGTTCAGGATTGCCCTGTTCACGGGCGTTTGAGCTCAGGATTGCTGTGTGCGCGGGAGTGTGAGTTCAGGATGGCTGTGTTCACGGGAGTGTGAGTTCAGGATTGCTGTGTGCACGGGACTGTGAGTTCAGGATGGCTGTGTGCACGGGAGTATGATTTCAGGATTGCTGTGTGCACGGGTGTGTGAGTTCAGGATTGCTGTTTGTACACGGGATTGTGAGTCTAGGATTGCTGTGTGCACGCGAGTGTGAGTTCAGGATTGCCGTGTGCACGGGCGTGTGAGCTCAGGATTGCTGTGTGCACGGTAGTGTGAGTTCAGGATGGCTGTGTGCACGGGTGTGTGAGTTCAGGATTGTTGTTTGTACACGGGAGTGGGAATTCAGGATTGCTGTGTGCATGGGAGTCGTCGTTCAGGATTGCTGTGTGCACGGGAGTGTGAGTTTAGGATTGCTGTGTGTGCACAGGAGAGTGAGTTCAGGATTGCCGTGTGCACGGGAGTGTGTGTTCCGGATTGCTGTGTGCACGGCAGTGTGAGTTCAGAATTGCTGTGTGTGCACGGGAGTGTGAGTTCAGGATTGCTGTGTGTGCACGAGAGTGTGAGTTCAGGATTGCTGTGTTCACGGGAGTGTGAGTTCACCATTGCTGTGTTCACGGGAGTGGGAGTTCAGGATGGCTGTGTGCACGGGAGTGTGAGTTCAGGATTGCTGTGTGCACGGGAGTGAGAGTTCAGGATGGCTGTGTTCACGGGAGTGAGAGTTCAGGATTGCTGTGTGTGCACGAGAGTGTGAGTTCAGGATGGCTGTGTGCACGGGAGTGTGAGTTGAGGAATGCTGTGTTCACGGGAGTGTGGGTTCAGGATGGCTGTGTGCACGGGTGTGTGAGTTCAGGATTACTGTTTGTACACGGGAGTGGGAGCTCAGGATTGCTGTGTGCATGGGAGTGTGAGTTCAGGATTGCTGTGTGCACGGGAGTGTGAGTTCAGGATTGCTGTGTGTGCACGGGAGTGTGAGTTCAGCATTGCTGTGTGCACGGGAGTGTGAGTTCCGGATTACTGTGTGCCCGGGAGTGTGCGTTCAGGATTGCCCTGTTCACGGGCGTTTGAGCTCAGGATTGCTGTGTGCGCGGGAGTGTGAGTTCAGGATGGCTGTGTTCACGGGAGTGTGAGTTCAGGATTGCTGTGTGCACGGGACTGTGAGTTCAGGATGGCTGTGTGCACGGGAGTGTGATTTCAGGATTGCTGTGTGCACGGGTGTGTGAGTTCAGGATTGCTGTTTGTACACGGGATTGTGAGTCCAGGATTGCTGTGTGCACGCGAGTGTGAGTTCAGGATTGCCGTGTGCACGGGTGTGTGAGTTCAGGATTGCTGTTTGTACACGGGAGTGGGAACTCAGGATTGCTGTGTGCATGGGAGTCGTAGTTCAGGATTGCTGTGTGCACGGGAGTGTGAGTTTAGGATTGCTGTGTGTGCACAGGAGAGTGAGTTCAGGATCGCCGTGTGCACGGGAGTGTGTGTTCCGGATTGCTGTGTGCACGGCAGTGTGAGTTCAGAATTGTTGTGTGTGCACGGGAGTGTGAGTTCAGGATTGCTGTGTGTGCACGAGAGTGTGAGTTCAGGATTGCTGTGTTCACGGGAGTGTGAGTTCACCATTGCTGTGTTCACGGGAGTGTGAGTTCAGGATGGCTGTGTGCACGGGAGAGTGAGTTCAGGATCGCCGTGTGCACGGGAGTGTGTGTTCCGGATTGCTGTGTGCACGGCAGTGTGAGTTCAGAATTGCTGTGTGTGCACGGGAGTGTGAGTTCAGCATTGCTGTGTGCACGGGAGTGTGAGTTCCGGATTGCTGTGTGCCCGGGAGTGTGCGTTCAGGATTGTCCTGTTCACGGGCGTTTGAGCTCAGGATTGCTGTGTGCGCGGGAGTGTGAGTTCAGGATGGCTGTGTTCACGGGAGTGTGAGTTCAGGATTGCTGTGTGCACGGGACTGTGAGTTCAGGATGGCTGTGTGCACGGGAGTGTGATTTCAGGATTGCTGTGTGCACGGGTGTGTGAGTTCAGGATTGCTGTTTGTACACGGGATTGTGAGTCCAGGATTGCTGTGTGCACGCGAGTGTGAGTTCAGGATTGCCGTGTGCACGGGCGTGTGAGCTCAGGATTGCTGTGTGCACGGTAGTGTGAGTTCAGGATGGCTGTGTGCACGGGTGTGTGAGTTCAGGGTTGCTGTTTGTACACGGGAGTGGGAATTCAGGATTGCTGTGTGCATGGGAGTCGTCGTTCAGGATTGCTGTGTGCACGGGAGTGTGAGTTTAGGATTGCTGTGTGTGCACAGGAGAGTGAGTTCAGGATCGCCGTGTGCACGGGAGTGTGTGTTCCGGATTGCTGTGTGCACGGCAGTGTGAGTTCAGAATTGCTGTGTGTGCACGGGAGTGTGAGTTCAGGATTGCTGTGTGTGCACGAGAGTGTGAGTTCAGGATTGTTGTGTTCACGGGAGTGTGAGTTCACCATTGCTGTGTTCACGGGAGTGTGAGTTCAGGATGGCTGTGTGCACGGGAGTGTGAGTTCAGGATTGCTGTGTGCACGGGAGTGAGAGTTCAGGATGGCTGTGTTCACGGGAGTGAGAGTTCAGGATTGCTGTGTGTGCACGAGAGTGTGAGTTCAGGATGGCTGTGTGCACGGGAGTGTGAGTTGAGGAATGCTGTGTTCACGGGAGTGTGGGTTCAGGATGGCTGTGTGCACGGGTGTGTGAGTTCAGGATTACTGTTTGTACACGGGAGTGGGAGCTCAGGATTGCTGTTTGTACACGGGAGTGGGAATTCAGGATTGCTGTGTGCATGGGAGTCGTAGTTCAGGATTGCTGTGTGTGCACGGGAGTGTGAGTTCAGCATTGCTGTGTGCACGGGAGTGTGAGTTCCGGATCGCCGTGTGCACGGGAGTGTGTGTTCCGGATTGCTGTGTGCACGGCAGTGTGAGTTCAGAATTGCTGTGTGTGCACGGGAGTGTGAGTTCAGGATTGCTGTGTGTGCACGAGAGTGTGAGTTAGGGTTGCTGTGTTCACGGGAGTGTGAGTTCACCATTGCTGTGTTCACGGGAGTGTGAGTTCAGGATGGCTGTGTGCACGGGAGTGTGAGTTGAGGATTGCTGTGTGCGCGGGAGTGAGAGTTCAGGATGGCTGTGTTCACGGGAGTGTGAGTTCAGGATAGCTGTGTGCACGGGAGTGTGAGTTCAGGATTGCCGTGTGCACGGGCGTGTGAGCTCAGGATTGCTGTGTGTACGGGATTGTGAGTTCAGGATGGGTGTGTGCACCGGTGTGTGAGTTCAGGATTGCTGTTTGTACACGAGAGTGGGAGTTCAGGATTGCTGTGTGCATGGGAGTAGTAGTTTAGGATTTCTGTGTGCATGGGAGTGTGAGTTCAGGATTGCTGTGGGTGCACAGGAGTGTGAGTTCAGGATTGATGTGTGCACGGGAGTGTGAGTTCAGGATGGCTGTGTGCACGGGAGTGTGAGTTCAGGAATGCTGTGTGCACGGTAGTGTGATTTCAGGTTTGCTGTGTGCACAGGAGTGTGCGTTCAGCATTGTTGTGTGCACGGGAGTGTGAGTTCAGGATTGCCGTGTTCACGGGAGTGTGAGTTCAGGATTGCTGTGTGCACGGGAGTGTGAGTTCAGGAATGCTGTGTGCACGGGAGTGTGATTTCAGGATTGCTGTGTGCACAGGAGTGTGCGTTCAGCATTGTTGTGTGCACGGGAGTGTGAGTTCAGGATGGTTGTGTGCACGGGAGTGTGAGTTCAGGATTGCCGTGTTCACGGGAGTGTGAGTTCAGGATTGCTGTGCGCAGGGGAGTGTGAGTTCAGCATTGTTGTGTGCACGGGAGTGTGAGTTCAGGATTGCTGTTTGTACACGGGAGTGGGAGATCAGGATTGCTGTGTGCACGCGAGTGTGAGTTCAGGATTGCCCTGTTCACGGGCGTGTGAGCTCAGGATTGCTGTGTGCGCGGGAGTGTGAGTTCAGGATGGCTGTGTTCACGGGAGTGAGCGTTCAGGATTGCTGTGTGCACGGGAGTGTGAGTTCAGGATGGCTGCGTGCACGGGAGTGTGAGTTCAGGATTGCCGTGTGCCCGGACGTGTGAGCTCAGGATTGCTGTGTGCACGGGAGTGTGAGTTCAGGATGGCTGCGTGCACGGGAGTGTGAGTTCAACACCATTTCACCCACTCTCTCCTCTCCTTCCTCCCTCCACTCGCTCCCCCTGCTCTTTCCTACTCTCCCTGTTTCTCTCTTCCTCTCCCTTTTCTCTCTCTCCCTCTCTCCAACTGCACACTATTGCCCTCTCCCACCCAGCTCCCTAATCCCTCTCTTGCCTCTCCCCTCCCAGCTTCCTTCCCTCTCTCCCCCTCTTTCTCCCCTTTCTCCAACTCTCCACGTCTAATTTCTGCCCATTCTCTCACGCTCCTCTGAATCCGGACTCTCTTCCTCCTCTTTCCCCTGGACTCCTGACCATAGTGTTTTATCTCCCCCCCTTCTCTCCCCCCCTCTCTCCCCCCCCCCTCTCTCCCCTCCTCTCTCCCCCTCTCTCTCCCCCCCTCGGGCATCACTGACTCGTGCCTGAAAGGCCATAGTTGGAAGCTTAACATCAAAAGATATGTTTTGTATCAAAAGAGCAGTCAGGAAGGCCTTGGCGATGGATTAGCTCTGTTGGTAAGAGATGGAATTGCATCGTTATAAAGAGGTGAGATGTGGCCAGAGAGTGTTGAACCTTTTTGGGTTGAGTTAAGAGATTGCAAGGGTTAAAAAAAAAAACATCATTGGAATAATATATAGGCCTTAAAATAGGAGCTAAGATGTGGGGTTGATGTTGCAAAATAAGCTAGAAAAAGCATGTAATAAGGCTAATAACACAATTTTAATGTGGGACTTCAATATGCAAGGGCATTGGAATATTAGGTTGTTGTCAGATCGCAAGGGAGGGCATTTGTGGAATGCTTTGAGATAGCTTTTTCGAGCAGCTTGTGCTTGAGCCTACTCGGTGAAAGGCCATCTTAGTTGTATAATAATCCATATCTTATTAGGGAGCTTAATGTAAAGGAAGCCTGAAGGGACAATGATCACAATATAATTGAATTCATACTGCAACTTAAGGGGAGAAGTAAAAGTCACACACATAACTATCGCAATGGAATAAAGGGAATTACACAGGCATGTGAGTGGAGCTTCCCCAGGTGGATTGGAGAGTAGTACTGGTGGGGATGATGGCATAGCAGAAATAGCTGGTGCCTGGGAATAGTTCACAAAGCATCGATGGATATGTCCCACAAAACAACTTCTCAAATGGCAAGGGTAGGCAACCGTGACTGATGAGGGAAATTAAAGGCTGCATAAAATCCAAAGAAAGGGCATATCAGTTACCAAAACTGAGTGGAAAGATGGATGATTGGGAAGTTTTTAAAATCCACCAAAAGACAACTAAAAGATGAAACTAAAACAAAACTAAAAGGGAAAAGATGATATATGAGAGCAAACTAGCCAATAATACAAAGGATATAATTTTCTCAATTACACAAAAAGTAAAAGGGAGGTGAGAGTTGATATTGGGCCACTGGAAAATGATGCTTGAGAGTTCGTATTGGGGGACAAAGAAATGGCAGATGAACTTATGGGTGCTTTCCATCTGTCTTCCTTGTAGAATACACCAGCAGTGGGCAGAGGTCCGTGAGTGTCAGGGAGCTGTAGTGAGTTTTACTGCTGTTACAAAGAAAAAAGGTGCAAGGCAAACTCAGACTACATCCCAGAGTCCTGAGAGAGGATATTGATGAGATACGGAATGCATTGTTCATGAACTTTCAAGAACCAGTCGACTCTGGCATGGTTCCAGAGGAACGGAAAATCGCAAATGTCACTTCACGCTTTAAGAAGGGAGGGAGGCAAAAGAAAGGAAATTGTAGGCCGGAAAGTGGGCGTTCGTCAGGGAAGCAACCAGTAAAGTGGGTAGTGGATATTCAAACTGGGATGCTCATAAGGCAATTGTAAGGTGTCACACACAAGGCTGCTCAACAAGATAAACTCCTATGGTGTTACAGGAAAGGAACTGGCATGTATAGAGAAATGGCTAACAGACAGGTGTCAGGAACTGGAAATATAAGGGGCCTTTTCTGTTTGCCTAGTGGTGATCCTCAAGGGTCAGGTTTGGGACCACTACTTTTCAAATTCTTTGTCGGCGATATCGACATTGTAATTGATGTCTTTGAAGTAAATTTGGCGGATGATACCAAGAAGTGAGGAAGGGCAGGTTGTGCTGAGGAAGCAATGTGATTGCAGCTAGACTTATGGCAAATTGGAAAAATGGACAAAAAGGTGGCAGATGGAATACAGTGAGAAATGATAATGCATTTTGTTGAAAGGAACAATAGTGCAGATAATTATCGAAATGAGGAGAAAATTCCCCATAGGTGCATAGTAACTTAAGAGTCCTCGTGCAAGACTCCCAGATGATTACAGGTTTTACAGGTTAAAGGAATAGATTTCAAAGTGTAGAAATAGAATCTGCTGAAGATGATTGTAATCATGTAGAAATAGTTTAACTCTCTAAAGGATGCCTTGATAGAATCAGCAAAGTCAGTGATTCCTGAAAAAGAGAAAAAGCACAAAGAATAAATGGATGACAGATGAAATCAAAAATCTAATGGAAGAAAGGAGATGGAAGAAAGCAAATCCTATGGAATACAAGACCTTAGATAAAAAAGTTAAAAGTTTATGTCAAAAAGCCAAAGGAGAATGGTTAAACCAGGAATGTGAGCAAATAGAAAGAATCCCTATTACTGATCCAAAAAAGTTACATCAACAAATCAAGAATATCCCTGGTAAAAAGCTCCTCTGTTCTTCAGGTGGATGTTTGAAAGCAAAGGACGGTACCATTATCATGGAAAAAGATGAGATTATCAACAGATGGACTGAGTATATTCAGGAATTGTTTGAAGTCAATCAAGGTGAAAAACCAGAAATAAAGAAGAACATTGATGGTCAAGTATTTTAAAATCTGAAGTCCGTAATGCAATAAATAAGATGAAGATAGGAAAGGCAGCAGGTCCTGATGAATTAGTGATAGAACAAATTAACGTCCTTGAAGATTATGGAATTGAAAAACTTACTGACATTTATGAGACTGGAATAATGCCAGAAGAGATGAAAAAATCAGTATTTATCACTCTTCCTAAGAAACCTGGAACAATAAGATGTGAGTTACAGAGGACCATAATTATAATGAGTCATATCACTAAGATACTTCTAAGAATTTTGATGACAAGAGCTAAAAGTAAGATACAAGCTGAAATAGGTAAAGAACAATGTGGTTTTGTGAAAGACAAAGGCACAAGAAACACGATATTGCTGTTAAGGATACTGCTGACGATTTATAAGGCACTAGTCAGGCCGCACATGGAGTATTGTCAAGAGTTTTGTTCACAAATATCTCAGAAGTGATGTGCTGTCGTTGGAGAGAGTTCAGAGCATGTTCATGAAAAGGGGTTAACATATGCAGAGGGTTTGGCAGCTTTGGGCCTGTACTCACTGAAATTTAGAAGAATGACGGGGGGTCTCAGCGAAACCTATCGAATTTGGAAATGACTAGATAGGGTTGATGTGGAGAGGCTGTTTCCTGCGGTGGGGATATTCAAAACTAGAGGGATCATCCTCAAAATTGAGGAGCGATCCTTTAGAACAGAGGTAACGAGGAATTATTTTAGCCACAGAACAGTGAATATCTGGAATGCTCTCGCACAGATTACAGTTGAGTCCAAGTCCATGCGCGTATTTAAAGCCGAAGTTGATAATCCCCTGTTTGGTCAGGGCATTAAAGGATATGGTGGTGCAGACTCGATGGGCTGAATGGCCTCAATCTCCTCGCGCGTCTTATGGTCTTATAGTCTTACTCTTCATTCCACTCTCCCCCCTCCCTCTCATTTCTCTCCCTCTAACTCTCACCTCTCTCTACCTCTATCTCTCCACACGTCACTCCCCTTCTCTATCCACCCATCTCCCACATTCTCCCCTCTCCCCCTTTCTCTTTCCCTCTCTTTGTGCCCTTTCTCCTCTCTCGAAAATTCACTTTTCCCCGCTCTTTCCTTGTCTACACCTCTTTCCCACCCTCTCTTGTCTCTCCCCCCCACCCTCCCCACCTCTCCCCTCCCCATCTCACTGCTGCCGCATTCTTCTCCTTACTTTCTTCTCACCTACACCCCCTCTCTCCCCGTCACTTTCTTTCCCTACTATCTAACAACACATTACTTTCTTTCTGCCCCTAGCCCACTCTCTCCCCCTCTCACCCACAATCGCACCACTCTCTCTCTCGTTCTGCCTTCTCACTCTCCCCACCCACCCCAGCCCGGTACTCACCGGAATGCGTCCCCCAGTGCCGGGACCACCAAGAAGACGAAAATCCAGGCCAGCGCCATGTCAGCTCTCTGTCCCGGGATACATCCACGGAGTAACTGTCTGTCTCCTGCTCTCTCCCTTAAATCTGGTACAGGAGGTCGCAGGATTTCATCACCACCCTCGTGGTAAAGATGTTTACACAGAACAAACAGAGTGGGTGGGAAGGTACGGAGGGGAGGGGTGGAAACTGTAGTGGAGAGAGTGTAAGTGGACGATTGAGATTGTATGCGGGCAAGAGAGAGGGGGCACGAGGGTATGTGTATGTGCGAGAGAGATTGTGGTGGAAAGTGAAAGATTGAGAGGGAGACAGAGACAGAGGGAGAGGGGGAAGGACGGAGTGAGAGTGAGAGGGGGCAGGGAGAGAGAAAGGCTGAGAAAAATGAGAGAGGAGGAAAGAGAAAACAGATAGAGGGCCAACAAAGAGGGAGAGAGTTCGAGGCAGAGAGAGAAGATAGACGGGGGGGGGGCGGAGAGGGAGAGGGAGAGAGGAGAGAGATTTAGCGTGAAAAAGCGGGAGAGATGGGAGAAAGGGTAAGGGAGGTAGAGAGGCTGAGAGAGTGGGGGGGAGAGAGCGAACAGGGGAGAGCGAGATAGGGGGCGAAGGGTTGAGGGGAGAGGGGAAGAGAAGGTGGGGCAGAGAAGGGAGCGGCTAAGAAAGAGGGAGAGAGGGGGAAGAGGAATGAAGCGAGAGGGAGAGCGGGTATGGAGTGAAAGAGGAAGAGGAGAGAGAGGACAGAGGGCGAGTGGAGTGAGGTGCAGGCGGATTGGGAGTGAGGGAGAGGTTGCGGGGGAGGGAGTGAGGTGGGAACAGAGGCAGGGAAGGGGAGAGAGGAGGAACTGTAAAATGGTAGATGGAATGAATGGAGCTAATGGAGAGGGACAGAATGCGTAAGAGGGGAGATTGATGAGGGAATGGGGAGGAATAGTGGGGACGGGCTCAGCGACAGAGGTGAGGGGGGAGAAAAAGGAAGGGAATGAGGGATCTGGATGCTTCTGCACACCCTTGCCCTAATGTGACACCAATTGTGGGGCTCAGGAAGGAGTTGCGTCTGGTACAATAGGGACAGACGGGCGGGTGTCGGATGGTTCGCCCTGTAACATGAATGGCCGGTGTTCCGAGGGAGAGCGTGCAGAGAAAAGCTCCCACTCGGGCGAGATCCTGTGAACCCCGGGGGGTGGGGGGGGAGTGGGTTACGTCAGTGAAATGGACGTAGAGTCGCACGGATTGGCAGCAGGCTATTCAGCCCGTTATATCCCATCATAAACTGCACCAGTGGGATGCAACTCTCGGCACTCGTAACGCAACATAGCTTCATAGCTTCTCAAGGGGGTCTGCTTGCGACACTTTCTCTGGCGGTGTGATCCAAGTTCTCTGGGAGAGGAAGATCCTCTCACGAATCTCTCTCCCCTCTGTGTCGTCTAGTTTTTACCCACCACTGATCTGGGAGCTCTTTTTCTTGCCCTATGCTCTGTCCATACTCAATGGCCACTTTAAACAAATATCTCATCAGCCAATCATAATGTCATTAGATATAGGAGCAGAATTTGACCTTTTGGCCCATTGAGACCGCTCAGCCATTTCATCATGGCAGACCCCATTTCCCTCTCAGCCCCAATCTCCTGCCCTCTTCCCTTCATCTCTGACTAACCTATCAAACTCTGCATTTCATATATAGTGAGGCTCGGCCTCCACAGTCACCTGTGGCAATGAATTCCACAGGTTCACCACTCTCTCAGGCCGAAACGTTGACTCTACTCTTTTCCATGGATGCTGCCTGGCCTGCTGAGTTCCTTCAGCTTTTTGTATGTGTTGCTTGGAATTATAAACCTCAATCAGATTTCTCCTCAGCCTCCGTTGCTCCACAGAAAACAACCCAAGTTTGTTCGACCTCCCGTTATAACTCATGTTACCAAATCCAGGCAACATCCTGGTGAAACTCTTCTTCACATCTCCCAAATCGTGACGTCCTCCCTGTAACCGGTCCACCAGAATTGAATGAGATCCCCACAGTCGGCCTGACCAGAGTTTTATAAAGCTGCAAAAAAAAAAAACTACTCATACATCATTTATTTATATGAACAATTGCTTCCTCTGTCATCTGTTGTGGAGGAATTCAAGGTGGCGAAATGCAGGGCCTTATTAAGCTTGAGAAATTCCAATAATGTCTTGGTAAAGCAAGCAGGTGTTACAACCAGATCTGGGCGCAAGTGGGCAGCCAACGCAGCTGTGGAGGAGGCAGTGTGTTCTCTGAAGCTGCGAGATATCATCGGCAACCCCTGCGTCGGGCAGCAAGGCTTCGGCTCAGTTCACTTCCAGAAGTGGGGAAAACGCAAGCATATGGAACAAGCGAGACATGGTACAGGCAGAAGTACGGATCCGTGAGGAAGAGAAGCGGATTTCAAAGGCAGTGGAACAAGGGTCCCAGGGTGCCTGGACAAAATGGGGTCTGCCTAAGCGCAAGATCTCATGGGCAGAGTTATGGAGACTGGAGCCCTTCTGTATTTCCTTCCTCTTGCGATCCGTGTATGACACCATTACATCTGTACACATGGGGAATGAGAGAGGACTCGAACTGTATGCTCTGTGGTCAAAAGGGGACACTGGCTCATATACTGTCCAGGTGTAAAACAGCTCTAACTCAAGGACGGTATAGGTGGCGCCATGAGAAGGTGCTTCTGGCTCTTGCTGACACACTAGAGCGGGAGAGATGCAAGAAGAGGACGGCTGGCACAGATTTGAGGAAGGCCATCACCTTCATCAAAGAGGAAGCCAGGCCTTTCATAACCAAACAACCAAAGCCCAATCTGCTGCTAACAGCCAGGTCCTGGGAGATGAGGGTCGATGTGGGAAGGAGGTTGCAGTTCCCAGATGTGGTGCACACAACCGTACGCCCAGACATTGTACTGTGGTCAACGGAAGACAAGAAAATAATTCTGGTTGAGCTGACTGTGCCATGGGAGGAGGGATGGGAAGAGGCCCACAAGAGAAAGGCCTTGAAGTACCAGCCCTTACTGCAGGAGTGTAAAGACAAAGGATGGCAGGCATGGTTGTTCCCTGTGGGGATCGCCTGCAGAGGTTTCCCAGCCAAATCAGCATGGCGGTTGTGGTCAGATCTGGGCCTGGACGAAAGGAGCAAAAAATAAGCAGCTCATAGGATGGGGGGAGAGGCAGAACGAGCCTCTTGTTGGATTTGGAGTAGGCGAGAGGAGGGGAGCTGGAAGCCTGGAGCAGACGGGCAGTGATTTGGCCACCACTGCTGGCCCACCAACTGGAGAGCATCGTGGTTAAGGGTTGAAACACTCGGTGAAGGTTGGGAACCACCTGATGACACCTGGTCCTGGCTGAAGGCTACGATTACCCTATAAGGTAACTGGAGAATGCACCCTAACAGGTGTATGTAACAAGTAACAAGACTTCTTTTGCCGTTGGTTCTTTGTGTATTTATTATGTTAATTGAGCCTGTTGTGTTTCTTTACTTCCCTGTGAATGCCCGCAGAAAATGAACCTCAAGGCTACTTTTCTAGGTACCCCTGTCCACCTGCTCGTAAATGCAAGTATACAACCAAACAATCGCGTGACGGCAACTCAATATATAAAAGCATGCCGAAGTTGTCAAGAGGTTCACTTGTTGTTCAGATCAAACATCACAACGGGGAAGAAATGCGATCTGAGTGTCTTTGAGCGTGGGAATAATTGTGGTGCAAGACGATGTGGTTTGAGTATCTCAGAAACTGCTGATTTCCTGGGGGTTGCACGCACAACAATCCCTGGAGTTTACAGCAAACGGTGCGAAAATAAACGCCTCGAGTGAGCGGCTGATCTATTGGCAAAAGTGTCTCCTCACAGGAGAATGGCCACACTGGTTTAAGCTGAAAGGAAGGCGACGCTAACTCAGCTGACCTTGCGTTACAACAGCGGTGTGCAGAAGAGCATCTCCGAATACACAACACACCGATCTTTCTCCTGGATAGACTGCCGCACCAGATGACCACAAACAATGAGCAGTTTGTTAGAAACTTCCTGTACCTGATAAACTGGCCATTGAGTGGGATGCTTTGACAGTAAATTTACACTGAAATGACCCTCGGTTAATAAATGAATCGGAATTTGTGTTCCCTGAGAAAATTTATGTTGTTGTCAATCCCGAAGGAAAACTGGGAAAAAGCGGATGTTCAAGGGGACAAGGAAACAACGAATGGGTCTCCCGCCTGCCCCCTCTCCGCGTCGCTCCCTGTGACCGCGTTGCCCAGGGGAAAACGTCAAGGACGAGAGGCAACTGTTCCCGCAGTGATTGCTGTTCTGTCGGCCAGGGCCCCACCGGGCAGCTCGGAGGTAAAGTTTAACGAACCCAGCTCCTGATAATCTGGTTAGCGATTACAAGTGAAAATGCCAGGAGGATGGTCTCCCAGCGAAAAATACAGTTCACAGACCGCAGATCGTAACCGCCTTCTCACAGCCGCTTGTCATCGAACTCTTTCTCACACTAACACGCCCTCTTTCTCTCCCTTCTCTGTTCCTCTCCCGCTCTCGCACTGTCCGTCTATTTCTGGTCAGCAGTGCCGCTCTGTCGCCGCTGAATTTTCCATGAAATCTCTCCTCCTCTCCCTGACTCCAATTCTTCTTCTTGTTCTTTCTGTTCTTCTTCTTGCTGTTCTTCTTCTTGTTTCTTCTCTCTCTTGTCTCAGACGCCTCTTTCATTGTCGTTCTCTTTTTGCGCATCTTGCCCTTCTTTCTCTCTGTGTTTATTATTCCCACTCCTGCCCTCGCTCTTTTCCTTCTGTGTGTCTCTCTCTCTATCTCGGTCTGCCTCTTTGCCTCTCACGCAGCTTTTAATTGATGAACTGGGAACACCCGTTAGAAACCCGGAGTAGACACTTTATCAAACATCTATTTTCAACTGTAAACTTTGTACCGTTTCTCACTGTGTCGCTCCCTCTTCTATCGCTCTCCTGTTATCTCAGTGTTCGTCTGTCTGAGAAGCCCCTTCCGTCTCTTTCTTTCTCTCTCCCTCTCTCCCTCTTTTCTCTCCCTTTTCTGTTTGCTTCTCTCTTTCTCTTCCTTTACCTTTCTTCCCTTCTCCCCCTTTCATTGCCTATCTCACTCTCTCTGTCTCTGCCTCTCTCTTTATCTGTGTCTTTCTCATTCTGTCTCATTCAATCTATCTTATTCTCTCCCTTTCTCTCTCTTGTTCCATCTTTCACTTTCTGTCTCTATCTTACTCTCATGCCTTCTATCCCTCTCCCTCTGCCTCTCGCCATGTTTCTTTTTCTCTCTCTTACTCTCCCTCTATCATTATCTCTTTCTTTCTACCTCTGTTTTTTTCTTTTCCTCTTTACTCTCTCTCTTTCTCTTTATTTCACTCTTCCTTTATTTCTGTCCCTTTCACCCCTTCCCATTTCCATTGCCCTATCTCACTCTCTGTCTGTCACTCTCTCTTTCTCTGTCTCTTTCTGCCTAACTATTCTCTCTCGCTTTTTCTCACAACACACATCAAAGTTGCTGGTGAACGCAGCAGGCCAGGCAGCATCTGTAGGAAGAGGTGCAGTCGACGTTTCAGGCCGAGACCCTTCGTCAGGACTAACTGAAGGAAGAGTGAGTAAGGGATTTGAAAGTGGGAGGGGGAGGGGGAGATCCAAAATGACAGGAGAAGACAGGAGGGGGAAGGATGGAGCCAAGAGCTGGACAGGTGATAGGCAAAAGGGATACGAGAGGATCATGGGGCAGGAGGCCCAGGGAGAAAGACGAGGCGGGCGGGGGGAACTCAGAGGATGGGCAAGGGGTATATTCAGAGGGACAGAAGGAGAAAAAGGAGAGAGAGAGAAAGAATGTGTGTATATAAATAAATAACGGATGAGGTACGAGGGGGAGGTGGGGCATTAGTGGAAGTTAGAGAAGTCTATGTTCATGCCATCAGGTTGGAGGCTACCCAGGCGGAATATAAGGTGTTGTTCCTCCAGCCTGAGTGTGGCTTCATCTTTACAGTAGAGGAGGCCATGGATAGACATGTCAGAATGGGAATGGGATGTGGAATTAAAATGTGTGGCCACTGGGAGATCCTGCTTTCTCTGGCGGACAGAGCGTAGGTGTTCAGCAAAACGATCTCCCAGTCTGCGTCGGGTCTCGCCAATATATAGAAGGCCACATCGGGAGCACTGGACACAGAATATCACCCCTGCCGACTCACAGGTGAAGTGTTGCCTCACCTGGAAGGACTGTCTGGGGCCCTGAATGGTGGTAAGGGAGGAAGTGTAAGGGCATGTGTTCCGCTTACACGGATACGTGCCAGGAGGGAGATCGGTGGGGAGGGATGGGGGGGACGAATGGACAAAGGAGTCGCGTAGGGAGCGATCCCTGCGGAAAGCAGAGGCGGGGGAGGGAAAGATGTGCTTCATGGTGGGATTGTGCTTTCCGCAGGGATTTATCTAGATAAATTTCCTCCACCCACTGTAAGTCGAAAATAATAGCATCAACATTTGTTGTACATACTAATAAATAGAGAAATGACTTATCAACT